>NC_036239.1:21193495-21196652 GCF_002742605.1 Olea europaea var. sylvestris
CATACAGTGCTTCAAAAGGAGCCATTTCTATACTCGAATGATAACTGTTATTATAAGCAAACTCCATCAAAGAAAGATGAGTAGCCCAATTCCCTTTGAACTCTAGTACACAAGCTCGTAATATGTCTTCCAGAGTCTGAATAATTCTTTTTTACTAACCATCTGTTTGTGGATGAAAAGCTGCACTGAAATGAAGTTTAGTACCCATAGCTTTCTGCAAACTGAGCCAAAATTTAGAAGTGAAACGTGAATCTCTATCTGAAACAATAGATACTGGTGCCCCATATAAACTGATTATCTCGTCAACATATATTTTTGCCAATTTATCTAACGAGTAAGTGACTTTAATAGGCAAAAATCTAGCAGTCTTCGTCAATCTGTCTACAATGATCCATATGTCATCATATCCACTCTCAGTCCGTGGAAGTCCAAATAGAAAATTCATAGTAATGTGTTCCCATTTCTACTCAGGAATAAGCAACATTTGTAATAATCCTGCTGTTTTTTGACGATCTGGTTTCACTTGCTGGCAAATGAGACATCTGGATACAAACTCAGTTATTTCTCTCTTCATTCCCTGCCACCAATAGTGTTCTTTGAGTACACGATACATTTTTGTACTACCTGGATGCATCGCGTATGCTGAACTATGTGCCTCTTCTAGAATTTCTCCCTTCAATTTCGAATTATCTGGAACACATAATCTATTTCCCATAACTAAAGCTCCATCATCTCGAATGGTATAATCTGTATGCTTACCTTTACTAACTTCTTCTTTCAATTTGCTCAACACTGGATCTTAAGTTTGAGTTTCTCTAACTGGATCAATCAAAGTAGGCCTCACTTTAAAGTTGGCAAACAATGCTCCTACACTGGTAACTGATAATTGAGCATGAGAACCTCTAAACTCACCAAACAAAGATGAACATACTGCATTAGTTTGGGTCATAGGACTCGATATTTTCCATCTGAGAGCATCAGCAACTACATTAGCCTTCCCTGGATGATAATCAATCTTGCAGTCGTAATCTTTTATCAGCTCTAACCATCTTCTTTGCCCTCAAGTTTAACTCTTTCTGATCGAAAATATACTTTAAGCTTTTATGATCCGTGTATATCTAGCATCTCTCACCATACAAGTAATGTCTCCAAATTTTCAAGGCTAGAACAACTGCAGCTTGCTCTAAGTCATGGGTAGGATAACTCAGTTCATGTTTCTTCAACTGCCTGGAAGCATACGCTATAACTTTCCCATTCTGCTTTAAAACACAACCAAGACCCTGACGTGAAACATCACTATATATCACAAACTCTTCACCAGGAGATGAAAGGGTACGAATTGGAGCTGACACTAATCTATTCTTCAATTCGAGGAAACTTTTTTCACAATTTTCATTCCAAACAAATTTAGCATTCTTTCTAGTTAAACTGGTCAAAGGAAGAGCAATTTTTGAAAATCCCTCTACAAAACGACGATAATAACCTGTTAAGCTAAGAAAACTTCGGATTTCTGTCACATTAGTAGGCCTTTCCCATTTTACCACTGCCTCTGTTTTCTACGGGTCAATATAAATTCCTTTTGCTGATATGACATGTCCCAAAAATACAACTTTATCAAGCTAGAATTCACATTTACTGAATTTAGCATACAAATGCTCATCACGTAGAGTCTGCAAGATGATTTTGAAATGTTCTGTGTGCTCATCATGATCTCGAGAGTATACTAAAATATCATCAATGAATACAATCACAAATCTGTCTAAATACGGGCAAAGCACTCTATTCATCATATCCATAAATGCTGCTGGTGCATTGGTCAACCCAAATGACATCACAAGAAATTCAAAATGACCATACCTTGTCTTGAAAGCAGTTTTGGCACATCATTGTTCCTGATTTTAAGTTGATGATATCTAGAACCCAAATCAATCTTTGAAAATACTGCAGCACCTCGAAGCTGATCAAACAGATCATCAATACATGGCAAAGGATATTTATTGCGAATTGTCACCTTGTTCAATTGTCTGTAATCTATGCACAGTCGCATGGTGCCATCTTTCTTTTTCACAAACAAAACTGGTGCTCCCCACAGAGATATATTAGGTCTGATGAAACCCTTGTCTACCAACTCTTGCAACTGAACCTTTAGCTCGTTCAATTCTGTTGGTGCCATTCTATAGGGTGCCCGTGAAATAGGTATAGTTCCTGGAATCAGATCTATAGTGAACTCCATATCTCTGTCTGATGGTAAGCCTAGTAATTCTTCTGAAAATACATTAGGAAAATCCTTGACCACTGGGATATCTTCAAGTTTTAGTTTGCTAACATTTGTATCAATTACATGAGCCAAATATGCATAGTAGCCCTTGTTGAGTAATCTTCTAGCGTCAATAGCAAATATCACACAAGACGGTAAAATTCTACGCTGTCCATTGAATATAATTTTAGGCTGTCCTGGTTGTCTAAACACAACCTCCTTTCGAAAACAATCAACTGAAGCTCGATTTGTTGCCAAAAAGTTCATACCCAAGATAACATCGAAATCATGTATGTCAAGAGGTATTAAATTTGCCTTCAGCTCATTCTCCTTTACCTTAATCCCACAATCTTGATATATATTGTTTGCTAATAGTGATTCTCCTACTGGTGTATTCACTACCAAACAACTGACTAAAAGTTCTGGCTTTTGATTCGCATATAAAGCAAATGCAAATGACGTAAAAGAATATGTAGATCCAGGATCAATCAAAATACGAGCATTTCTATAAAAAATAGACAACATACCCATGATAACATTTGCTGACTCCACTGCCGTCTACTGAGTCATAGCAAAAACCTTGCCATGGGTCTTCGGTCGTCCTGCCTGCCTTTTTGATTTTGTACCACTACCGCTTACGATATTAGACTAGGCCACACTGTTTGTACCTACTCTGTTAGTTGAATCATCTCTCTGAGTCTGATTCTGTCTTGTACTACCAGCACTCTGCTGAGGAAACATCCTCTGTGCCATGCCACCCTCTTGGAATACAACTAGGCAATTCCTTTTCAGATGTCCTTCTTGGCCACAGCGATAACAAACACCAACTCCCTTGAACTTTAAACACTCTCCAGGATGAGATCTTCCACATAATTGGCAAGAAGAAAATCTGGCACTAGT
>NC_036239.1:21206004-21223273 GCF_002742605.1 Olea europaea var. sylvestris
CCATCAAGGCTACTACAAATACAATATATCACTTTTTATACATCATTTTTCTAACAAAATTTCGACATTATCTCCCCTGTAAATAGGGCTAACCAACCTGTGATCAATTTCACACAAATCCCAAACTATAGCACAACACAATAAAGATAAGCCGAAATCTCCACTTTTACCAAGATATACAATGAAATATACATATGGATACATAATACATAGTGAGCCTCATAACTATCCACAAGACGATGCAAAATCACATCTAGACATGAACATGCGTCCCAAAACACTGACTACATGTTCTATGAAGTGAGTCATACTAACAAACTTTGTCGTGTGGCTCTGACTCCAAAATTAAGGCTCAACTCCAAAAGATGCTCAGATTCTCAACTACCGCCTTATAAGAAAAAACGTGGAAAAATATATGAATTGATAGTTCAGTGAGTGGAGAAATTCAAAAGAAATATACTTTTTTCATTTATACATTTTTATTGAAAATCAAATTCATACCATTTGATAATTTACAAGCTACCATCATGTAATTATAACCAAAAAGTGAAATATTCACATAAGGTTATAAAAATATCATCTTAAAATCATGATATAACATCAGCTGATAACTATGCTATAATCTCATCACATCAAACGTGCTGAAAAATTCAACAAAAATGTACCATCTGACTGAAATATGTAATCCGTCTCTCGGGCTAAGAATTTTCGCCATGGGCCTTTGGCCTCCTCTGCGAACGAAAGTCGGTCTTAAAGATATCTCATAATCATTTCTAGAACACGGCCAAGGCCCTTATGTGAACTATATGTACACGATCAAGACCAATGTCAGGTCAAGACCCTCCGTGTAGGATAGAACACGGCCAAGGCCCCTCTGTGAATTAGAAGAAGTATATAATCATGGGTACTTTTTTGGCCGATCTCAATATTGCATGACTCACATACCAAACAAATCTTAATATCTCATGTCTTACATAACAAGTCACAAATATGCCATAAATAATCTTTGATATTCCACTTGTATCATAATAAAAGAGATTTTCATAATAACCATACAATTCGAACACATAATTGCACATACTTTCACAATATACTTAATTTATAAATATTTTAAAAATATTTATATTTTTCTACTCATAGAATTATGTACGCCAAAATCAATTTGATTGGTACGCTGTCCCGATATTCGTATCGCCGCCTGAAATATAATATAATTTTTAAATCAACAATTAACTAATTTAAGTAATTTCAATAATTAAATAGGCGATACTCAAACATAATTATTTCACGTTTAGGTGATTTCTAAAGTCTCTTTAATTACTAAAATTAATTTTTCTTTCATTTTACTTATTTTCATAGTTTATTACACTTAACCCCTTCAATAAAATTAAATTTAACCTAACAATCTAACAACTATAAAATCAAACATAACTTAACAATAAGTAGCTTTTTACTTACCTTTCAAAATTGAGAAATTCAAGCCTAATAGTAAAACTCACTTAATTTCTAACACGTTGACAAGTTTTCCCCTTTTTTTCCTTCTTTTTCTTCCTCTTTTTCTTCCTTTTTTTCCTCTTTTTCCTTTCTCTTTTTCTTCTCTGGTCCGTTTTCTGTTTTGGTGTGTGGTGTTTGTTTTATGTTATTACTTTGTTTTTGGTGAAATTGGATTGATATCAATCCAATTCCACCGCCTCATATACTATATTTTATTTTATTTTTTTGTTTGACTTTTTTTTTAAAACTTAATGTATTACATTAGTCCCATACTCCGTTTTGACACATCGATGCCATCTCATCATGCATAGCATCCATCCAAAATGAAGATTAAAACTATCAGCGACCTCCTTAAAAGAGGTCGAATCAAGAGACGTACCAGCATCAAACTCATGCTCTTGCAAATAGATAATATAATCATCAAAGAGACATAACAACATCAAACTCATGCTCTTTGTGATCTCCTTGAAACAATATCATCAGTCCCTATATCAATATCAACCTAAATGTCAGCAATTGGGTTTTGGAATGTTGTCACAACAATTGATGAAGGAGTAACCTGAACAAGTATAATAACACGTTCCTTCCTAAACACAATTTCACGTGGCGCAGAGCTCCCACTGTTACTAACATCCTCAAAGAAAACGGCTTGATCAGATTCAACAATTCTAGTAACATTAGAAGGGCAATAGAATCTAGAGCCTATTGATCCTACACAACAGCCAACAAAATATTCAATGACAGTCTTAGGATCAAGTTCCTTCTACTGAGGATTATAAGACTTTATTTTTGCTCTATAGCCGCAAGCACGAAAATGACGTAACCTAGGTCTTTTACCTGACCATAACTCGTAAGGGGTTTTAGGAATTGATTTGCTTGATACTTGATTCAGAATGTAGATAGCAGTTTTCAAAGCCTCACCCTCACAAAAAACCAGGTAAAGTGGAATGACTAAGCATACACCGCACCATGTCCATAAGAATACGATTTCTTCTTTCTACAATACCATTCTGTTCAGGGGTCCGGGCATTGTGTATTGAGCCTTAATACCACATGCCTCGAGAAAACTAGCAAAAGGTCTAGAATTTCTACCAGTTTCATCATATCTCCCATAAAACTTACCTCCTCTATTTGATCTTATGGCTTCGATTTTCTTGTTTTTCTACAGCTCCATGATAGCCTTGAAAGCCTTAAAGGCTTCCAATGAATTTGATTTTACTTGAATGAGTATAATGTAACCATAGCGAGAATAATCATCAATAAAAGTAATAAAGTATTTATAATTTCCCAAAGAGGCAGGTGAAATGGGACCACAAACATCAGTATGAATTAAATTCAGAATTTCCACACTCCTACTAATATTTTGTTTTATGGTTTTCGCTAGAACCTTCCCTTTGATACAAGCAACACGAGCTTCAAAATAAGAGAAATCCAAGTCAACTAGTATACTATCTTTAATCAACCTTTTCATTCTTTCTTTAGGTGACCCAACCTTTTATACTACAACATGGAAGAGTTTTCATTTAGATCTAGTACATTTAGAACCAACTACAATATTCACAACAGATATACTAGAAGAAGTAGAGTCTAAAGCAGGAAACAGGTTAATTCTATACAAACCATCATATAATGTAGAAGTACCAACCACAACAAATTATAATAGATTGTAGCATTTCTATTTCCAAAATAAAAAAAACATATCCACATTTATCAAAAATAGAAACAAAGATAAGATTTCTTCTGATAGAAGGTATAAAAGCAGTATCTAATAAGTTCAAAACATGTTTAGAAGCTAAAATAAGTCTGACTGTTCCAATATGTTCAACTTTAACCTTCACCCCATTGCCCATGTTTACTACTGACTCTGTGTCAATTGGTCTTCCATGGTTCCCTAATTCCTGCAAAGAATTTGTAGTGTGAATAGTTGCACCAATATCTAGCCACTAAGTATCAAAAGGCACATTGACTAGATTAGATTCAAAACATACTAGTATCGAATGTGTACCTTTCTTATCTAACCAAGCCTTAAACTTCCTACAATCAACCTTCCTGTGCCAAAAAATATGACGGAAGTTACACTTGCCCTTAAAACCTTCCTTCTTAGGCCCATTTGGAACACTCACGATAGCTTGCTGAAGAGGTTTCCCAGATCTCTCCATCTTACTAGAGTTGCTACATTACCTTTGAAAAAATTCTTCTTCCCTTTATCAGTAGTTATCATGAAAGTAGCATGAGACTTTGCCTTTTTCATCATCTCTTCTTCTTGAGTTACAATAGCGGTCATTTCACTCAAGTCCCATTCTTCTTTCTGAGCATTATAAGTAGTCTTGAGTGCATCAAACTGAGATGGCTGATGAGTGATATTTCACTCTTCATATCAAGGCCATTAAGCTTATTATTTAGTTGATTCTCATGTATTTTAGAGGTGCTAACATGTGGTTTTCATGCTATTTTGAAGGATGGATGAAGTGGAGAAACAAGTGATAAAAGAGGCCAAATGAAAGAAATAGGCAAAAGTTGGTGAAATTGGATGAAAAGACCAAAATGTAAGAGATCCAAAGTTCGAGAACTAAGGTGCACATAATCAAAAGTTGGGTCGAAACTTGGAATGAAGATCCGAGAGTTCTGGAAGCCAATTGGATGAAGAAAGATGTCAAAGGGATCAAATTTAGTCAAGATATGATCATAAATCATTTTCCAACCGAAAAGTTTTGCACCGGATTTTTAGTCTCACATTCAGACCCATTTTCGACACAGAAAACGATCGAATTGGAGAATGATGCCTGAAGAAAATTGTATCCCTTTGAATTACCTTTTCAACGCTTCTTGAATCACCTCAATCGGATATCGGGAGAAAGAATTATGATAAAAATACTGAAAGCTGTACAGTGCAACCGAAGTGGTCACGAGCGCCCAAGCGCTATCCCTCAGCGCCTAGGCGCCATGTTGCTGTAATTTTTTACAGAAAGTCAATGCCCAGGCACCCAAATCGTAGTGCCCAGGCGCCACCTTGTGGGAGTAATTTTTGGGTTTTTACCATTCTTTCTCGGCCCAACTCATCCCCAAATCTTTCCAAAACTACTTTTGTAAGTACCCCATTCAAAATTGAATGGTTAAGAAACTGATGTAACAACTCGGCCTTTCTTAAACTCGCCGACTGGATAGACAACCAAATTAGTGGCATAAAAAAATGAGAGGAAGCAAGCCATCTCCAATAATTAGCAAAAAAAAAAAGGGGGTTAGCACAACATTTCTCTCTCCAACAAGAATGACCCAGATTGTAGTGTACTCAAAATAATCAATCATAATAGCCAACGAAAAAGAAATGGAACAATACATCCATAAAAATGAGGAGGAAGCTCTGATACCAATTGTTAACTTCAATAAATTTAATAATCCATTCTCATTTTCATAGCATTGTTATTCAACAATAACAAAGTGAAATCATACCTCCAATAGCTTGTGATTGACTTTCCATAGATTCTTTAGGCTATAAAAGATGAAGAAATTTGCTATGGAGAGAACTACTCTCTGCTCCCATTCAAAACCCCTTGAAACTGATATCCTTCTTCTTGCTTAAGAGATGAGAAGGGCCAACCTGTTTTTATATATAGAATCCAATGGTCTAATTCCATATTAAATGGAGTGAGAGTAGGGCTCTCCATATGTGTTAATAAAAAGGGGCCCATCCCATTATGTGCTCAAATAATGACTAAATGAAATGCTAGTCTGTATAATAAATATAACAATTATTGATTCCATATAATTTTTGAAATTGAACCAGTTGAAAAGGTCGAGTTCCAATTAAAATGCATACCCATGGAAGTTGGGTATGCAGTCTACAAAGATAAACATAATGATATTGTTAGATGCTAAGGTTGATGGATGGCGAAGCTTAGAACTTTCTATACATTGGCGAATCTTGTGGAGAAGTATTGATTCTCAAAGTTCCATGAAAGAGGCTAATTGAAGGTTTTAAAATGTTGTAAATATTATGGATCCTTGTGAAAGAGGAACACTCTAATGTTCCATGGAAAGAATTTGAAAGAGCATTCTAAAAGAATTGGGGAAAATGTGGATGGATCTTTAAATCTAAAAATGTTCCAGATAAATGAAGTATTGGAGACATTTAAAATCAACTAGAAGGTTGTAGAACGTATTTGGAAGATTATATGTAATTTAAGTAGGATAAATCCCTCCCATTTATCCAAACGAGGTAGAAGTATAAATAGGTCAATGAGTCCCCAAGAAGCAAATTGGAGCTAGGAACAACATTCTAATCTATATTGATTGAGTTACTTGATGTTTTCTATGTGAAATGATAGTGGACAGAATCATTCTAAAAATTAAGATTATTAATTTATTTATACATGCAAGAAGTTTGTAATCGAAGACAATCAATGGCGATGATCATGAAATGGGGCAACAACCATACATTATGAGAAAAGGTTTATTTTTATTAAAAAAAGAGGAGTTTGGTGACTAAACAGTGATTTTTTCTGACTCATGCATTTCAACAAACCTAACTAAAAATGCCACATTTCATTTTTCCTTCATTCCATCCACTTCTTAACAACAAAAAGAAACTTTCTACAATAGTGAATACATTACCCAAAAAAAAAAAAAAAAAAAAAAAAAAAAAAGCGTTGTAATAGAAATTGATGTACAAAAATGAAATTAAAGATCACAAAATCAGTTGCAAATGTAAATTCTAGCTACCAAAATACATCGAGCAAAGGGTGTATAAATTCATTGACATAAAGGGTGTATAAGTTAACCAAGTGAACAATCTTAGTTCATCTTCAATTTTCCGATCTAATTCTTGGCAATCCAAAGCTACCCTCTTCAAGCTTTGAAGCACGGAAATTTGCTAACGTAAGCCTCGAAATTATGGACAGAAAAACAACATGTTTTTCATTCTTCCTACTCACTGTCGACAAATGTTCATGTACATTTTCCATTCTTTCCACTGTTTCAATCTTCATTTCAGATCCCTCCAATCTTTGGGGGCTGTTTTGGAAAAATAGATTATCACCCGGTTAATCACATAGTTGAACTTTCGGAACAAAAGTAGGTGGAAGATGAAAGCACAAAAAGATATATAGATAATAATAAATAGGTTTTACCTTTTTTAGGGGAAACTTTGAAGTGCTTGCAGCAGACTTTAATATCTCGAAAGAACAAACTAGAGATTCATCAACACTCAAAAGAGCACCTGCATTATCAAAATCTCCACCATAGTTTGGAGCTGAAAATATAGTGACAAGTCGCCGCTTAGCAAAGAATTCATATCCATCCTCCACCACCTGTAGCAAAGATTTGAGCAAAGTATAAATTTTTGTTAGTAAATGATTTCTAAACAACTTTTGTGTCGAGTTCAAATGACGGGATTAGAAAATAATGAAATTCTTAGAAAAAATATAATTAAACATATGAGGTTTCTATCCATTTTGAGTACCATTTTCAAGTAATATACCACTTGGAACCTCAAGGGAATACTTGATTAGGATAAATCAGTAAATAGCAGGTGAATTTATTCCGTTAAGGCGGGTTATGAATTGTTACAATATGCAATACATACTCTTTCTTTTCATTTCATTTTCTTTCTTTTAGGGACAGCAATGGATAAGTAAATACTATAGTATCTCTCCAACCAACAGAAGAAATAAAAAGAAAGAAATAATAGAAGAGTAGTACATAGTCTATCATATAAATTATTTACCTGATGACCTCGGCAAATGAGATCCAAGTCATTTTTCTCTAAAAATTGAGCAACCACGTCTGGTCCAAAAGTACATGAAACACCTCTGTCGCTATCAGACCAACCTTGTATTCTCGGATCAGGATCAGACCAGAGCAAGTCACACAATAGTCCATTATCAGGAATATCAGTGGGCCGTTCAATCTCTTTAATTTCATCCAATTGTTTTAGTTCCGGGGAAAGTCCTCCATGCATGCAAAGTATCTTGTCATCTATTAGTGCAGCAACAGGCAAACACTTAAAGCAATCGGTGAATATCTTCCAAAGTCGAACATTGAATCTCCTTTTACATTCATCATAAAATCCATAAATACGGTTGATTTTTGCATCTTCGTGGTTTCCCCTCAAAAGGAAAATTTGGTCAGGATACCTTATCTTGTAAGCCAATAGCAAACATATTGTTTCCAAACTCTGTTTGCCTCTATCAACATAATCACCTAGAAAGAGGTAGTTTGCGGTTGGAGGGTACCCACCATATTCAAAAAGCCTCAATAGGTCTTGATATTGTCCATGAATGTCACCTGCAATATTGATGTTTTTTCAATTAGGACAAGGGTATATAAACAAATAATAAAGATTCAGTGGCTAAAATGCACAAGTTCAGATTGTAAATGAGGTGTTTTTTGTTCGTTTACTTTTTTTTTCCCCTTTAAGGGGCAAGTGAGGTGGTTGATTATATTGTCAAGGATGAAAAAGCCCGTAAGAATCGAATTGAATTTTATCAAAAGTATAACGAACAAAAAGAAAACGGTCTGGAGAATCTTTATTAATGACATATTTCAAGCTCCAAGATAAAAGAGAAAGCTTGATCACATGCGACCATTTGCATCAACAAACTAAATAATGGATGTGTCAAGAAATGTAAAGTGACTTGCACAAAAAAGAGAAGAACTGATAATCTCCTTTCCATATTTCATCATATCATATCGAAAGAAATAGCTTGCTTTCTCCAAAGAAAAACCACATTCACGATTGAGTTCCTTGTGATTAAGATTTCATTATATGCTGCAGTCCTACAACTGCTTCGTATATAATAAATTGAAGTTCTGATATAAAAAAGTCATTTCTTCCAGTTGATACTGAAATTTTGGTTGCAGTGACTCACCCTTCAAAAATGTCTGCATTTGAGTGGAACTATATTATTTTTTCTTTATAAAAAGATAATTTTTCGAACAGTAAGGCACTTGTACAACCACATGGAACCGGAGTTAAGTAACTTGATAATTAGGATAGCAGTGCCAATTCATAACACCAGCCGCGCTTCTATTGATGGTTAATTGTCTAAAAATCGAGGTGGATCCTATTGATCTTTTTGTTCTGAATGATATCATCTAACACAATCAAGAGTCAAGATGCAATGTGTCAATCCTCATATCAGTAGACCAATTCCATTCCCTCTCCACCAGCGATCTCATTCAAAAGAAATCCACAAAGTAACCTCACTCCAATTCAACGATATTTCGACGTGGATGAAGATAAGACTGGTTCTGATTAAAACAAAAATTCTACCCTAAAATTGGTTTCCCCTTCGCCCCTTCCTCACCAAGCACACAAAGTAAAGAATATGAAGATATTTAATCAATACTTTCAATCTCCAATTCCATTTGATGCTCTCAAATCCTAATTAAATGATTACGAACCCAACAAAACAGCCAAAACTCCGAATTATCATTCATTTAATACAACCAAAATAATCCCACAAAGTTCATATTTCAAATTTCAAAGATTTAGAAATAAATTCGAAGAAATTAAGGAATAGACAAACCGCAGATCCTAACAGGGGCACGGATTTGAAGAAGAATGGGCTGAGAGAGGAAAATTTGGCGGGCGTTGACGCAAAGCTGCCGGATCTCCGCCTCCGAAAGTTGCACCTGTTTACCTCCTTTCCCTTCTAACAGCCTCCTTATTATATCATCAAGCACACCCTTATCCATCATCCCTTCCATTGTCATCATTTTCCCTTAATTTCCCCAGAGTCGGAATCAAAATTAGAGATGGGTTTACAAGAAAGTTATGCGTTTATATTACGGATAAAATGATTGGGTTTTCGATTGAATGTCTTCTTGGATAGGCAAAACTGATGATGAAGAAGCGAAGAAGAAAAGCCTAGTATTTTTTCTGTATCTTATGTAACAAGACAGGACATTATTTGTTTAGGGTCATTCAGCCATGTTGTCTTTGTCCCATGATGCGTGCCCTCCTCGTCTCTCTATCTCTCCACTTTTCTCTCTCTACATATATATGTATATATTTCTTGAATTTTGGTATATGGGGTTGAAAGCTTCAAAGGAGGCAAATGGGAAATTGTGAACGTTGACTAGAAAAGCGCGGTCGCACGATTACACCAGGGAATTCGTCTGTGGGGAGAATCACCCAGCTTCTTTATTGGGCAAAACGCGCTCTTGAATTCTGTTAGGTTCTTATTAACTTTTGGGCACTAAACTTCCTTTATTAGATTTGGTGCTTCAAAAATTAGATGCCATCTTGATATTACTCACCTATATCACTAATTAAACATCTAAATTTATCAATGGACATTGATGACCTTGAAAAATGGACCTCCACATGATTAACAAAGAGTAACTCCACGTATATTTCTCTTTGCACACTCGGCACAAACGGTTAGTTGCTCGTGGCCATTTCCAATGATGTTGGGAGCTGCAACGAACACTTCGATGATCAAGTAAATCAATTGTAATTGCATATAACTATTTTTGATAGCGGAATCCACCGAAATTTCTATATTATCTCAAGAGGGGGAAAAGAAATAATAATACTAAATTGTGAAATTACATTACCTTACAAAGACATAGAGCACAATTATTTATAGAGAAAAAGGTGGAAGAAGAACCGTTGGATAAAGACACGTGGTTTCATCTTCTGGTTCGAATCGTCTCTTTATAGACGTCCACCTATCATTCCATAGGCGGACATGCATTTAATGATTATGGATTCGAATTGACACATTAGCATTTGCTGTAGAGATATCACATTCATTATTTATAAGATTTTATCTTGGACAAATCTTTGCCTAAAAGATTCGTATCTTGTGTCGAAACATCGATTGCCAACCAGCACGCGTGTCTTCTAGCTAATGTGACTCAACCTTGTTCATGTTGATACTATCTACTTCGGATATTTGCCATACTGCTTAGGCATTCTTAGACTTGTTCATGCCGACGCCATCCACTTCGAACATTTACCTCGTACTATGCTACTATATTGCTTAGGCGCTTCGGTGCCTAGGAGTGTGGTCTATGTTGATGACCTAGCAACTCGTTATTAGAGACGTAACAGATGTCAAATCCAAAGATAGTTAATTCTTAGCATGAGATTTATATATATCTTACATAACTAATCGGAAATTAAATTGAATAATGCTACTTGTACATAATGGTATGTATAAAAATGAGATGTCGAAAAAAGGGTGTGAAAGTTTTTTTATTCGGTTGAAGATATTTGTCAAATCATATCTCATCATATCATATGTATGTAAATTATTATGTACATGTAGCACAATCGATCTAAATTTATAAATAGATGTCAAATCCAAAAATAGTTAACTCTAAAATTGAGATTTATATGTGTTTTATGTGAAATTAAACTTTTGTTCCAGTATATCAACAATGAAAAGTTTTAATCTCTCAATTGGAGACGGGAGATTAGCCCTGATGTGTTTTATGATATGAAAATGCATTACTTTCTTATTAAAGAAGAGTTGAAGCTAGTTACACAATTCAATAGTTTATATTTTTATCTAAAAGTAATTGATTATCATATTGTCAAATAATATGAGATTTTAAGACTTTATTGCATTGAACTATGATTTATGAATAACTCTAGTCTAACAGCAACCATACATTACCGTAAAAATAACGGGTATCAAGGAATTTTCTAAACAGTAGTTACAACGACTTGAAGAAGAAGTCAACTTATTTTTTTTCTAAATTCATTTTTAACCATACATTCTTTCTATAAAATAATTTTGTATGTTAACTCATAATTTATTATGTTTTTTAACCACACATTATACAAAGAAAATCACTGTTTACAAAATTTATTTTAAAATAATAATAATAATAATAAAATTATATCGGACTGGCTCATAGTTTCATTTGTGCAAAAGAACAGTTAGCCAAACAAATTATCAAAGGGTAGCTGTATTTATATCTAAATAAAATCATTAGGAAGCTGCCAAACACAAGATTGAGTTTGCTCTTACCAAAAATAATTTTTACATGCCAAAGTGACTTCTTAGAAGGCAGACTATCGACAATATATTGAAATTATTGGCACATAAAATTATGCAAAATCTGGAGAAAGGTGGGAATATGCACTATAGTTAAACATGACGGGTATATGATAGAGCATCATGGGGATTTTTTTTTTCCAAGTATTCGAGAAATTTGGGTTTATTGTCGAATGGATAGTAAGTTGAGCAAGTGTTCATCAACAGCTCCATCATCACCCGACCAATCTACAAGGCAAATTAGTTTGTTAACGGTTAATGAATTCAGTCTGCTCATCGATTTGAGGGATGATAGACACCTCTAAAGAGCATATTTGATATTTGCTCTAATTTTTATTGGAGTTTGAAGGGTTAAAGTTATTTCGGTGAGTCTTGGATAACATTAGTTCGGCTCTTACCATTGTTTTTATTGTATTGTCACAAGCACAATAAAAATCAAGAAGGATATTGGCCGTTAGAAATAAGAAATTTACTTATTTTTCCATAAATTAATAGTACTTTCGATTTAGTAATATTTTTACTTAAAAATGAGAAATTAGCAAGTCATTCAAGTATATATTTTCGGAGAAAACTTCTATAAAAGTAACTTAGAAGTTTTTTGAACGAAACGTGCTCAACCGAACCATGTCCCTTGTGATATTTGTTGTCACTAATTATACATTTCTACTCTACTAACCGATATTAAATTATACAATAAAATAAAAAATAACTAAATAAAAAATTACTAAAATAATATCTTTTCATTTTTGTTCTGGAACATTAAGTAGGGGCTCTGTCTGCCGTTCATCCTCCAAATCTGCAGCCATTTGCTTTGATGCTTCAGGGTTACTATAAATTGCATAGAGCACTAGCTGTGCCATTCCAAGTACAAATCCAATTGCATTTGGTACCTGTCAATTATGCACCATCTCCATTGCATAATTAAACGTTATATCATGATGAAATAAGGTTCAACGAAGCACTTGTAATAAAGACATAAAGTTCAACAACATTTTATTCCCATTACAAAATTTGCAGCCAATTGAATTTACTTATACGTAATAAAGTAAACTTACGAGTAAACGAGTTTTTTGTTAATCAAATATAAAATAAAAAAGTTCTTCATTTTGATGGTGTCACATATCTTATTGTTTAAATAAGCAAATTTCTTTTGAATGTAGCGAGCACAAGAGAGTCCTGAGGGCAAAATCACTTGAATCGCTTGGAGGACGATGAAGGATATCAAGCCAGTTGATTTTTGTTTTTAATAGTTAAAAATGACCATAAATTAGAAGTTTGTTTGTGTCACCAACCACAAATAGCTACCTATATTATGCCAAATGGCCCAAAACCCTATCTTGAAATTTTGAGGAGCACAATCACGTAAAATCGTTTTAAAATCAAACGGCCATATTTACATTGTTAGAGTTGGTTAAAACTATCAAAACGTCACTTCAAAATCGAGTTATTTTAAAATCTAACACGATCATATTTATATTGCTAGAGTTGGTAAAAACTATCAAAACGTCACTTCAAAATAGCGTTAAGAATATTTGATTTATGACTCTAGAAAGTGATCAGGAGAAGAGCTTGATTTCAAAACTGTCTAATCATTGACCAATTTATTTCCTTAAATTATTATTTTTTATCTGTGGATAAATAAGTCTAATTAAAATAGGTAAATTTAACCTATCTCATTTATTAAGTCTAATAAATTATTAAAATATTATAAATGGTTTTGTGATTTATTGTTATAGGATTATTGTTATGCAATAATTTATATAATTTAGACTTGATGGATGTGAAGAACTTACTCCAAGGAACCAGTCTTGTACAAGGCAAGCATAGAAAGTCCAAATTCCTCCATTTAAGAAAAGGAAAAATGAGAGAAGAAATGGCATATACTCCACGCTCTTCATTGTCACCACACTTTTCTGCACGTCACAAGAAGTTGTAATAGTGATGAATTGAATAACATCATAGCGTATTAATTAAGAAGAAAAAAAGTTGGTCTTATCTAATAATTCACAGCCAAACATATCCTAAATTCTTATCATGCGAAATCATTATTGACTCAATTATAAGAGTAATAAGTTATAATAAATTATATTTTTCTTTATGTTGTTAGACACGAAATTCATTGACCATACAACATTTACTATTTTCATGGCATAAGTAGAATTTTTATGAATCAGCACAAGATTTGTAATAAAAGTATTTATTTTATTTGATAATCGATAGATCAACTTATCTAAAAGTTAAAATTTATCAAAAATGGTTCTCCCCTTTTGAGCAAGGTTTTTAACCAAATAAAAATCTTAAACTTAAAAAAAAAAATAAAAAAATAAAAAATTGGTCCACTATAAGTTCAAAATGATTGGGCTGTAAGGATACCCACTAAAACTTGTTTAGATTACGTGCCAAACACTTCCTAATAATATATAAAATATTCCTTTTCTAAATTAAAAGAAACCTCCAAAGCCCATCATTTATTGTTTTATAAGTTTACAAATGCCATCCACCTCAGCCCCTGTTTAAAGCCCCGTCACATAGCTCCTGTCTGAATAGCAAAGCTCTTATAAATTCAACTTCAACGGTGCAATTCAACACTTATTGAAAAACAAAAAGAAATTAAATGAAAAATTATTTATTTGTTGTCCACTTCTATTAAATATTGCATATTAAAAGTCTTTGATGGCTTAGGATTCGTTGTAAAGGTTTTTAAAAATTCAAAATTTGAGACTAAGAAACTATTTTTGGACCTATTTGAATAATTTTTTGAAAATACTTTGTCTAATTAGAAAAACTTTTACAAAAAGCTAATTTAATAAAACATTATCAAGAAGTTCTTCTACTAAAAGCATGAGCAAAACCAAAACTCTTGCCAAACGAGCCTTAGTTTGTAAGATAAACTACACACCAGACATTATTAATGAAAGAAAAAAAAAATTTTAAATCTTATCTATTATATCATTCAATTTTGTCATTTATTGGGATTAAATTTTTACTTACCATAGCTGCAAGAGGCGAACCATACATGATAACATTTAGGGCTGAACACATAAAACCAGTTACATCGATTCTCATATCCTCTTGCAGTAAAAAGTAAGTTACTGAAATTGCAGCTGCTAGAAAACCAACATCCAGAATTGCAACATATATTGCAGTTTTAGCCTGTTACAACATTATTAATGAAAATTATCAAAGATGTAATCTTAATAAAGAAAGGAAAATTAAATGTTTGATGTTTTTGTGTTCGACAAGTTTCGGAAACCTCTAATAAACAAATAATAGTTATTTGTATATTAAAAATAATAGTTATTCAATTTTATCGTAAAATATTTTTCGTGTCGGAGACGCTTTAGAAATGAAAACGGATTTTGTGAAGAGATAAGAAAGTGTTTCACTATTTTATCAATCAAAATAATCATTTGCTTTAAAACTAAATTACTTGAAAAAACATTTTAAGCTTAGCCAAATATGTTCTTGATAGGTTTCAAAAGTCGAAACTCTTTCGATAACTCCAAGAAACTTACCCTCTTCCATGGAGGTGCAAATGCAAGAAACAAGATGACATATATGGTCTCAACAATCACACCAAAACCGTTAACAGTTGCTACAAGATAACTGTCTGGCTTTGTGATTCCATAATAAGTCCATAGAGATGAATTTAGCAGTGTACAAATATAAGGAAGAGACTCAAACTCCTGTGTTGATCTGTCCTTCACAATCCTCCAAAATGTCTTCCTGCAAAAACATAAATTTCTCAAGAACTCATCATCTAGTCGATCCTGAGATTTTGAGTGCCGCACCACCTGTGCACCTTCAGGACGACCATATCTCCATGCATATAGGTTTTTGTAAATTTACATGAATGACCTAATGAGCACCGATACTCCCCTTATTTTAAGTGTCGGTAACGTGTCATATAAATTCATTATGAATTTTAAATTTTAATTCAAATGTTGAGGCCCGCCATAAGTTTATCAACCAATGACCTAATGAGCAACGGTACTCTTCTTATGTTAGGTATCGTGACGTGTCATATAAATCCATTGGTGAATTTTAAACTTTAATTCGAATGTTGAGGCCCGCCATAAGTTTATCAACCAATGACCTAATGAGCAACGGTACTCTTCTTATGTTAGGTATCGTGACGTGTCATATAAATCCGTTGGTGAATTTTAAACTTTAATTCGAATGTTGAGGCCCACCATAACTTTATCAACCAATGGATTTATATGACACGTTACTGGAGCGTAACATAAGATGAGTACTGATACTCAGAAGATAGTTTCCGTGGTGAGCATCGATGCTTAATAAATCATTCATATGTATTTCCATGACTATGTATTACTTACACTGGAGATAGAAACATAAGAATTGAGATTATGTTGCCTACAAAAATATTGAAACAAAACATTGTTAAGTAATTAGTATACATAATCGGTGCAAATAAGGCAAAAAAAAAATCTCCTCTTCATCTCATTGTAGCTATCCGCTAGTTAGCGAATACCTGTTGTGTTCGTTCTCCCTTGAACACACTTTCTCTTTGTGGCATGATGAGATCGAAGAGGAGATTTTTCAATACAAGAATGTAAATGGAAAATTTTTAAGATGATACCTATGATACCAACAAAGAAACTTAAAGCCTTCATGATGAGGGAAAAATTTCTTTCGAAAAATGGAGAAGGAAAGGAGGAGGAATTAAAGAGGTCACAAGAAATGTGAAGTTTGTTTGCTTTTTGGGTTTGAATTTATAGCCTGTACAAAAGCTACTGATATTTTTTTGTTTATTTACTTGTCCATATGGCCCATGTCTAAATCTAATTATAAAAAAAAAATGCCAACTATCATAGTGTGATGCGTGAAAGATTTTGCTACAGATATTTTTTCAATAATTGTTTTGTTTGTTTACTTATCATATGGCCCATGTCTAATTAAAAATTTCCAAATATCATAGTGGGATGCATGAAAGATTTTATTCGAATTAAATATATATTTTAAGGCAAAAGATGTCTGTATTAAATTAGTTAAAGTCAACATTATCCCTACCAATATTGGGTCAAAATAAAAACAGTAATAGTGATAACACTAATGAAATATTTATATGATTATATCTGAAAATCAGTAGAAGAATGTTCATGTTTGGGAGTTGGATATATATAAATAATACTTCATAAAGAAATAAATAAATTTGCTTTTTTTTTTTTAGTTTGTATTTCTTATCTACTTATTGTGAAAATAAAGTAAATGTTACTATCAAAATCAGTAAATATTTTTTTATTAAAAATAAGAAAACCTGATTTGTAACTAAGGAGGTGTTTGATAGGCATTTTTATGTAAAAATGCATTTTAGAATAGTAAATTGATGTGAAATGTGTGGTTGAGAAATAATGAAAAGTTTTTTATTTATATGTAATATTATTTTAATAAAGAATGTGTGGTTGAAAAGAAAAAAAAGAAAAATACATTTTGAAAAAAATAGCTACCAAATAGGGCCTAAAGTGGTAAGTTTAGCTCATGTTTGGTGAGACTTAAATTTTAATTTATTTGGTAAAACATATTTTTTATTGGTTTAAAGCCGGTTCGATTAAGTGTAAATGATTTCATAATTAGTTTAATTGAAAGATTTTACAACAATATACAATTTGTATATTTCTTTATCTTTATGGGAATTTAAGATTTCCCTTTACATTTGAAAATTTGATTTCTTCTCTCCAATTATTTTAGCACACAAAAGGGTATTTGTTAATAGATTTGGCAACTTTCAGTTTTCTTCTCTC
>NC_036239.1:21223690-21227178 GCF_002742605.1 Olea europaea var. sylvestris
ATTTTTACCTAGTACTAGGTAACGATTTAAATTGTAGGCTCATCTTATACCCTGAATCAATGCATGTGAAATGTTTGTATGGGGGACCCACTGTAAAAAAAAGTTGGTAAGGTTGAATTTGTGGGACCATCTTTTACCTAAACTTGTGAATGGGTGTGGTATGAGAATGATTAATTGTGGGTGGTGGGGTCAATGCTTATCAATTACCATACTTCTTACTTTGAATTGGTTTCCATTTTTATTTTTCTAAAGCTGGGATCCTAGGGCTATTTGTTTAATTACGTCAATAAGTAAATTACTTTCTTATTTATTTTCAACCTCACTTTTTTTCTTTTTAAATTTCACCCTTAACCAAAAGGCTACATTCATAGCACTTGAGTCTCAAAAGTTATTTTTCTATTTAAAAGTCATCCTTTTAATCTTAGCCAAATATTCGAAACACTGAACAAGAAACAAAAGTGTCATACTAAACTTGACAATATTTTAAGAGCTTGTAATTATCAAAAGTGAAGCACATTTCATATTTGCACCAAACTTTTGTGTTTCGACGAACCGTTACAATAGCCAAAAAGGTATATAAGTACAAGAATAGGAAGTATTTTTAATTATACATTAATTAATATCTTTTCGAAACGAAAAAGAGAAAAAATTAGGATTCCTCTGTTGGACAGTTCTCGATGTCTTTTTCTTCCTGTAATCCCAATTCATTGGAGTTTAAAGAAAGGGTTTTCATGATTTTTTGGCTATATTGTCAACTGCAGAAGACTTTGGAAGGCTAAAGCCTTTGTTTAGACTTCTATTATCCTTGCTCGTTTCATCTTTTCCATTAAAATCTTTCATTTGAATGACTCCTTTGAACAAATGGGCCGAGCCTGCTTCTTCCATTTCCTCTGATTCTGTTGATGACGTATTTCTGTGCATCATGTACAAAATTAATTGGGCCAAGCCCAATATAAATCCGACCACATTCGGAACCTAGTGAAAATCGACATATAACGAAAGTAAACGTGTTAACACCTTTTCGTGTACTATCTAATCCATGAAGGAGCTACCAAAAATCGAGATATGCTATTCAAACGAGGTTGAGAACGGGGTTTTTAAAAAGGGGAACATGTGTCAAACACCGATTGAATATTTTGAAAAAAATCAAAAATAAAAAAGCACCAACCAGCTACTAACACGTTGTCCCTGTCCCTAAACTCTGTCACTTGCCCTTCTTTGACTAGCATAATACCTGAAAATCACTTACCCCGATGTCGAAGTCTTTAATAAGCAGGGCATAGGCAAACCAAACACCTCCGTTGAGAAATTGGAAAAATGTTAGCCAAAAGGGCATGTATTTCACGCTTTTCGTCTTGATCACGGTTCTCTGCATCATAAGACTTGATTTTAATTCCAATAACAAAAATATTCTTCAAAAATAAAAATCTAAATATTAGTTATTGGAGGTATGAAAACTAAAGTATGATAATTCATGCAAGTACAAATCTAAATAAATAAATAAAAGAAAGTAATGAAATATAATTATTACCATAACGGAGAGAGGTGCTGCATACATGCCCATAGTCAATGCAGCACATAGAATTCCAACCACTGTGATTCGCATTCCCTCTCGAAAGGCTAGCAGAGTTACTGCAATCACAACTCCGAGGAAAAATACATCCACTATTCCTACCAACTTAATAGATTTCACCTGCAAATGCAAACATTAATCATTTTACATTACATATTTCAATAGATTTAACAAAAATGAGAAGGGGGAAAAAAATCTCGTAATCGACTATAAATGTATAAAGATATGTTTAATACTTAATTTGATGTAATTGACATATCGTTGTTGTGATAATGATGATTTTCGCTTGACATTCTTCGTGTCAATACTTTTCACTAGACATGATTGGGTAGTTCGACAATTTGTTGATGACATATAATGTAGATTTAAAAAGGTTAATGCACAAGAAAGCAATAGGGTAGAAAATGTCACAAAAATTGGTGATAATATCAAATTTTGGAGGTTATTTGTTGTGAATACAATCGTTGCTCTTTTTGCTTTGGGTACTCTCTTTCTCTAGAAGTGGCATCCACAGGACATGAAAGTTCATCCCTCTTATAACGCTCCAAGTAAAAGTTGTGAGAATTCGAGTGACGTCGCTTTAAGATGATAGTAACCAATGTCAAACTGGAGATGCAAGTATCGTATCAAAAAGAAATAAAGTTGTAAAATATATATATATAAATATATCTTATTATCAGAGTTGGCTCAACCTTTCCACATTTCGATAGGACCTCAAATCTTAGGAATTTCATTCCAAATTCCAAATGAATAAAAGAATAATCATAAAATAACTAAAATTAAAAAAAATATATATATACACACACACAACAGAAACACCGGTGATACCTGGATATATACATTGAATATGCGTCAACAATATTAAATGAATTTTCGACATAATATAATAATTATCAGTACACATCCTTTAGCCTTTACGGATTTTTATTTTTTTACTAATTTTCAAATAAAAATAATTTTTTAGTTACCGAAATATTAAAAAAAAAAAAAGATAAAACTCTTTTGCCAGAAAAAAGTTTGCCCACTTGGTTGATATCCACTCACATGCGTGGGATCCGAATGAATAAAAAATGCGAAAAAAGTGGGACCCACCTTCAATTGTGAATGTCAGCTAGAGAAGGTGTCGAACCCTCGCAGAGTTGGAAAAAGAAAAAAAGAAAAAAGAGGAAATTCTTCATTGGTGACAATCAACACGAAATCTCCGTCGATGGTTGTCGAGGACATCACGGGCTACATTGTCATCAATAATCACTTACGTGTATGTCGATGATGACTAATGAGATTGTACTTGTCGACATATATTTATTTTCATTAGATATTATCAATGATTCTGTCGAGAATTATTTCTTCCATTTTTCTGATTCTTCTTGAAATGGCTCTTTACAAGATTTTGCCTACTATCTCAAATTGCTTGAGCCCTTCTCTACCTAATATAACATTTCATTGTTTCAACTAATGTTGTGGCAAACTGAGAATCCATTAAAAGGATTCACGACGTCGACCTCAAATTTTTTAATGAATTAAGCTGAGTTGAACTTACTTTTACATTTTTTGGAGCATATACAAGAAACAGAGAGACGAAGATTATATGCAAAACAGCACCAGCACCATTAACATTAAGCACAAGTAAACCTCCTGGCTTAAGCACTCCGTAGAAACTCCACAAAGATGTACTCAATAATGTTGTTATATACGGAAGTCCTTTGAAATTCTCCGTCGATTTCTTCTTCACCACGTGCTTGAAGGTTTTTCTGAAATAATACCAATGGCAAATAATATGTATGTCATCATCGTGGACACACATTTCTTCAATGAACCAAAATTTTATCAATTTTTCAATCACACATTTCGTCAATTTTTATCAAAAATCTTATCAGTTAAATAAAGTTCTTATCAGTTCAATGTTTATATACTT
>NC_036239.1:21240045-21270362 GCF_002742605.1 Olea europaea var. sylvestris
GTCAAAAACAAACAAACCTGAAGTTATCATTAAATCAAAAGCAACTTTTCATTGGTTCGATTCCAATCGAATTAGACTGGCCCGAAAGAGAAAGATAGAAATTGTAAGACTAATAGATGAGGGGCGCAATCGCAGCTACAAAATTTATTTTGTACACGGCGGGTGGTTCTGTTTTTCTCAAACCCAAAGTTATTTGTTATCATGAAATCGAAAACCACATTTCATTGACTAGATTCCAATTGAATAAGACTAGCAATTCGACAAACATGAACAATGCCGAAGTTATCATGAAATCGAAATCCACATTTCATTGTCTCGATTCCAATCGAATTAGACTAGCATTTCGCCAAAATTGAACAGACCTTAAGTTATAATGAAATCGAAATGCACGTTTCATTGGTTCGATTTCTATCGAATTAGACTAGTAATTCGCAAAAAATGAACAAACCCGAAGTTATAATGAAATCAAAAACTACATTTCATTAGCTCGATTCCAATCGAATTAGACTAGCAATTTGCCAAAAAGGAACAATTTTGAAGTTATCAAGAAATCGAAAGCCACTTTTCACTGGCTCGATTCCAATCGAATTAGACTAGCAATTCGCAAAAAATGAACAAACCCGAAGTTATCATGAAATCGAAAACCACATTTCATTAGCTCGATTCCAATCGAACTAGACTAACAATTTGCCAAAAGGGAACAATTTGGAAGTTATCAAGAAATCGAAAGCCTCTTTTCACTGGCTCGATTCCAATCGAATTAGACTAGCAATTTCCCAAAAACGAACAATCCCGAAGTTATCATGAAATCATAAACCACATTTCAATGGCTTGATTCCAATCGATTTAGACTAGCAATTCGCCAAAAATGAACAAACCCGAAGTTATCAAGAAATCAAAAACCACATTTCATTGGCTCGATTCCAATGGAATTAGACAGGCATTTCGCCAAACATGAACAAACGCAAAGTTATCATGAAATCGAAAACCACATTTCATCATCCTTCCTGCCTTGTGCTGTCACAATGTTTTGCTGATTGTCCAAAGGCTTTCGAACCACCAATGTGCATCCCTGGAAAACAGCAGCGCTATCGCCAAAAATGAAATCGACAGTACCTGAGATTACGCAGTCCCTATAGAATTGGCGGTATGTGTGTGCGTAAAGCGTGTCTTGGTAGCCATCCATCTGGCAATTGTAGAAGATTGCCTTGTCTGCGCTGACACGCAATGCCACTGCCTGATGCTTTTCGGCACCAGCTGAGTTTTCGAATCCAATATCCTTGGCCATGAAACTGTCAGCTTGTACGGCTGCAAAAAATGTATTTTCCGTTAGTATTCCAAAACGTGCGTGCACGAACACAGAGAGAAATGAGAGTTCGATTTGTTAAAAACGTAATATCAAGTAAAAGAAACGCAGATTCTGGGCATGTTGCGTGCTCATTAATGCATGCATTAATTGACATACCGACTGTTGCCGTCTGGTAGGTGTTAGTTCCATCTATGAAGTTCAGATGTCCAGTTATCTTCGTCTTGGTCGAGCCATCGCCAATTACGAACAAATGATTCATACTGCTGTCGAACTGCACCTTCTCTTCATATACACCCTCTTTGATGTACAGCACAAAAGTCTTGTTGCCATTTTTCGGAATGTCTTTCAAAGCTTGGTTAATGGTACTGTACTTCCCAGACCCGTCCTTCGCTACAACAAGATCAGGCTCGATTTTATTAGGCTTGGAACTAAGAAGTTCACGCCTTTCAATGTCAATCCAGTCGGGAATTTCACCGCGATGTCCCATAATAGAAATGTCTTCGGAAAGGAGACGACGATTGTTAAATCCTTGTACACCCAAAGACTCGATCACAGTCGATATTTCAGTCACCATAGCCAAACCATTGCTTGTTAATTCCATGGCTATTTTCAAAGCCTCCCTCATTTTCTCCTCTGCATCTCCAGGGACATCTTCAAATCCATCTAAGCATGTTTCTTGATATGTGATGGCTCCACTAAGCCAAATCTTCAAATCAGACAGCATGGCATTAAAACGAGCTACATCAAATTCCTTAAACTTGTTATACGATCTCCTGAGGTCGTTAACTGCACGATTTGCTAGCTCGTGGCAGTTATCGAGAGCTGATTTTGCCCGGGGATTGCTTTGAAGCTTTTGCAAGACAGTCGAGTTCTTAGCAGCATCTTCAATGTACTTGATCGTTGCTTCAAAAGCGAGCTCTATGAGTTCTTTGGGGTCGCTAGTTATTTTATCCGAAGATTTGAGGGTATCGACGCAAGTTTCTTGGTAGTCCGTTGATCCACAGAGAGTTTGGATGGCCTTCAAAGAAGAAGATATGTCCTGGCGACGAGAACTATCGGTTTCTTTGTTTTCCCGGGTACCGATGGTAAGAGCAACCACCATGGCTACCAATAATATAGAAGAAATACCAAGTGCGCCAATTTTTTTCTTATTTGCCATTTTTTATACAAAAAACCAAGCTCTCCAATTCAATCACTTTCTCAATTTTTTTCTTAATTTGTTATAAGGAATGGAGAAGGGCCTATAGAATTAATTGACCCTCTCCTTGCAAATTATGAAAAACAAGAACAAGCACTGTTGGCCTGAAGAATGTCAATACTTATTAGATTGAGGAGTTAAAGACATGGGCTGAAATTTGTCAAAGGCAGTTATTTCTGTTAGGGAATTTGAGGTTTCCGGAGAAACAAGGGAAAAAACCAGACATTAGTCCAAGAAAATAGGAGAAATTAATGTCTCATAGAGGATGTCTGGTAAGGGAAACAGCTTATTGGAATTCATACTTCTGCCATATATAGATTAAATGGATGGAGCATTAAAAAAAGGTTAATTATTTTATATCACAATTAGAAATCAAATTTTATCTGTTCATCTGCACCTTTCTCGAGTCACAGCATATCTCTTTTAACAGTTAAAAATAATATTAGCTCCTGCAATTGAACAAGATCATCTACAAGACCTCGAAAACACAGTAAATTTTCAGCAGGAAAATCCCTGATAGTGTTACAACTCTTCCTGTTTAAATTCTGTCACAAATAATCAGTATTATTTAAGAAATTATCCCTCGCTCATACAGCTTATCTCCACCTTCTGCTTGTGAATAATTTGAAGCCGGTGGATTCACAATATGATCTTTCACTTGCGATGACATAAATAACTCTGCGTTCCAGTACCAAGGGAGGAGATAAGGTGAAGAAATGGATGGAGAATACGAAGAAGGATGAAGTGTAACTGACCCCCAACAACGTCTTCTTTCTTCATTTCTGATATGCTTCGGAGTATTGATAGGCAGAGAAGAAGTACAAAAACTGCATCTTCTTCCGGCAATAGTTCAACGACAAGTAGCTTCCAGTTCAAAAGAGCAGTGGCTTTCCCCGTAGGGTTTTCCTCCGAGAACCTAACTATAGTAAAAAATTCATCTTCTTCAACAAAACTGTCTCCTTTTCCTTCTTCAGCCTTTAACCCAGACATTTTTACCCGATATTGCATTTGTCGCCCTTTCAACAGCTTTACCTGTAACTAATCATTTTTCATAAATTTCATGTCACGGTCCATATGGCATGCAACTCTTTCTAATAAGTTAAAATGAATTTCTCACCACTGATTCAGTAGATTGTTCATTTTGCAGATTAAAAGTCGGGCCCGAGGTAGATGTCAATGGGTCCCACTGTATTAACAGTTCATCGCCTGTAGACAAACTCCAATAAGCTTGGCACCCTTTGGGCGGTTCCTTTGGTGTTGCAGTTCCTACCACTTTCTCTGTACTAGATGGCGCATTGCAATCAAATAACAAGAAAAAATTAGGAGAAAACTTGAACCGAAGAGAGATTTAGTAATTATGCTCGTTTCAGAATCAGCACAGAGAAAATAAGATGAACTTATTAAGTAAGTGTTTGTGCCTATTTAACACAAGAAAAAATAAAAGCTTAAGGCTTGTTTGGTAAGGTAAATTAGATGTTACTAGACAGTATTAAAGAAAAGTTAGATAAACTAGAATCTTGTTCATTATAGTGTCTCATACAGTCTAATAGTGCATGCAGTACGTACACTAATTATTCTTTTTCCTTCTTTTGACCTTCAATATAAAAACTGATGTTGCTGATACATGAGTCAGACACGAAGACACGGAGGGGGCAGTAAAAAGGGAATTCATATACATACCAGGAGCAAAACCAATGGAACTGGAACTGCTGACGTAAGACCAAGAACCCTCGCGTATTTCTATGATCCTGTCCTCCCATTTTACGGTCGAAGGAGCTTCAGCCCCTCTCCTCCAAACCCCGCCTCCCACTCTACCATTTAAATAGGAAATTTCAGATCAAGGCGCAGTGTGGTTCAATGTACTGAAAATCACAAGCTCGTTAGGTAGGGAAATTTCGTTACCTCATTCGAATAACAAAACACTCTCTTCCAGCATGATCCAGAACGGTTCGAGATAACCATCGACCTTTTTGAGGCCTGTACTGGTTCATTTTCAGAATTACATCTGATACCATTGCACCCGAATCATCTGTTACTCGGTCCGGAACGCATTTCAGCAAGTAAGATGCTTGCACAGGTGGAGTGATCGAAGCAACAGCCCTCAATCTTTGATTGAACTCTTTATCTGAAGTGAGAGATGGTGCACGTAACAAGTCATTCCAAGTATATTTTACGCTTTGTTGCAGGGTACTACTTTTAAAGCAATGGCCTCCTAGCTGACGGACCTCGACTATCATTCCTTTAGTCCCAAATTCACAGTAAAGATGCCAAGCCTTTTTCCATGAGTCTGAGGCGAATTTAGATACTGGTTTATCTAGTTTGAGCTCCCTGTGACACTTGACCATTCGGAGACGGAGAAATTCTCGGGAAAAATTCCCTTCCATTTGCTTCATCTTTGTGTTCAATTTCACTGATATGCAGAGCTGCGTTGACAAGACGCAATCATTACATATCAGTTTACTTGGTCCACGTTCTTAAATCACAAATATGGCGAAATAATTTGATTAAAAAACCTTTTCGTAGAAAATTCAGAAAATCACAATGGCAATATGGGCTGAGCCATGTGATAATGATAATATGTATATTTTAATCACACACCGAGCAATTTTAACATAAATAGAATCAAGTAAGTTCAAACAACCAACCAGTGTCCAACTAACCACTTTTTGCGATTTAAAAAACTAAGAATGTTCTTTCATGTCTCGTTTATTAATAACTGGCAATCATGGCTGGGAGCATGTGTCTGAGCTATTAACATATCCAGAAATTTATTGTATTAAAATCTAGGTTTAAGGAATCATCCTCTTTTATTATCGAAAGAGAAATGCATTCAAACAATTTGCTTTAAGTAAACATGTAAAGCGCCTGTTTTCTATTTTGATAGATATATGTGAAGTGTATGTTTGGGTATGGTTTATCGATAGAACCGAACAGTATAATAAGCTAGACCTTAGCTTCTTTATGTTTCTTAGTAATGTCCAGTGCAATCCAACCATTCCTACCAAATATCTTTAAAATGAATTGGAAGCGATAGTATCAATAGCCAACGAACCTCAAATAAGAATCGGGGTACCATGGACTTATATCTTGTGTTAACATCAATATCTGATATGTCCCAGTAAAAAGGCGTTTCGATATTGACAGTACTTCCAATGGCTGCACCACCAGCTTTCTCATATGGTTGATCAAAAGTTCTCTCCCAAAGCACTTTGGTTTCTTCAATGTTTTCCTCCTCCACAGCTTCCCAAGGCCCAACTATCTTTTCTATATCCCCCTCCAACTCTTTAATGTCAATTGCATATATTGTTGGATAGCTCTAATATTTATATTAAAAAAAAAAAAAATGCATGATTTCATCATCACAGCTATGTAAATATTAACAATACATTTATCAAAAATTATAAAATGCACAAAATTATGAAAATTATGGATATAAAAATTAGAATAAGAAACACGTGACGTATATATCAGATCGTGAATGCAAAAATTCACATGCAACCATGTATGGGAATATATGTACATAAGCACAAACACAGAATACAAGTCGAAATAAGAAAAAGGGTCGATTATCCACCAGAAAGTTGAAAGAGATGACACATTTTCACTCTCTTCTACCACATGTTGTACTAATAATTTAGGATTGATGCATCACCACCAAGTGGTGTATAATACTATAAAATTAAACAACCACAAAAGCAATAGGGACAAAGGTCACAGAATTGATGTTCTTTCACATGTTAAAGCTAAACAATTTATAAGCATGTGCCATACTAATATTCCAATACGCACTGCCTTGAAGCAATGAATCTAGAAAACTATTCTATATTCAAGAACATTTTTAGAAAAAAAAAATAATATATCCTTCACTTTAATCCACAACACCTAACGACATATTGGCTTTACTTTCTTTTGTGGTACCATATTTCTTATAATTTGCATTCAACATGTCCCGTAACTTGAAGGGCAAATTCATTTTTCATCATGGATCCAATATGTGGAGATTTCATAAATGGGCAGCAGCGAGACATAAACCTACATTTAATATGATATTAATGTTAAACTAGCTCATCTAAAAACTTGTGTTGTTTAGGGATTCATCGGATTTATTTTTTTATGTTTTAATTTTAAAAAATAGACCAGTAGACTCAAAACAAGAAAGTTTACTAATCAAAGATGATAACAAACACACCTGATGAGTCAGCCACATTAATAGAACATCTGAAGTGGGCACCAGATGGGAGCATTTATTTGAAAATCTTTGCATCATGTAAATAAATCCTTTATACCTCTGTTTTGATGCTATTAAATACGCCATATCTGAACTGTACGGTTCAGAAAATTTATTGTACAGATATCTGTGCTTTGATACTTCATCCAACAGATCTTGTGGAAAAACTGGCTGATCATCTGAGTTCGTATCAGCTTCATTTTCGAAAGGCTCGGATGGATATCTGTGTTCCCAGATTTCTCTGCATCTGTTCAATGCATACTCTTCATTTTCTTCATCAAATATAGTCGGCTTTCCTATCAGTTTTGAGAATCTCGACTCGCAGTAATGTTTATAACTGGTCTGATATCAAGATTATAGAAGTAATTAACAAAAACATAAAGAAATAGACAATGCCAAACCAAAAAATAATAAAAAAATCGGACAACTCATTGCAGAGTGATGAAATAGATATTTACCGGATTTAAAGTATGACAATACCAAACCCATTCAATATCAAGAGGAGGAAGAATCATCGGAGGCTTAGAGTCCGAAATAAGATCAGCAAATAATGGCATCCATAGCTCATAATACCTATAAAATCGGCAATTAATATTTACTTGAACACAATAATCATAAATCCAATTCCAAAAAACCCAGTTTTCCAATATTTTTCTATTATTTTCAGATTATAATTCGCACTACAATTCCAAATAGAACCCTCCTGCAGCCCATTTTCATCTCCTTTTGCCGTGATCTTGACAACAATATTTAAAGCAAATCTAGTATTCGTAAACTCTAAAATCCCATGAAAACAATAATACATTTCCACAGGTTTTAAGACAGAACTTAATAGAATATGAGAGTCCAAATACTCAAACAACCAATTTAATCCATTTAAGAACGTAGAAGAATAACCAAGTACGGACTAAAAAGAAGTGAAAGAAATACCTTCTAATGGCTTCAAGAATGTTAGATTTTTGGTGCAGCCAATGGGAATCATTAACAAGCTTTAAAAATCCAAGATTTCGTTTAGCAGCAGCCACAAGATCGACACTGAAGCTCACAGTTTCCTTTTCTGATATCTCACTAAGGCTTTTGATGGATGAATTGCCATCAGAAGTTGACATTTTTGGTGAATATGCCTAATTTTTTTTATTGGGTTTGGACATGGAGATTAAAGGCATAGATATATTAATAATCCTCAAGGAATTCTTGAAGAAAATACATACATATAGAGATAGACAGTGGTGGCAAAGTTCGGTTGCGTGGGGTTTTTGTTGGAAGTTGACAAGTGGAAATTTGATACAAAGTGGAATTGGGACTAGAATAGTAACGAGTACTCGGTGGTTCCTATTTCTCATTATTGCAATTATCTCTTTTATATTTTGGTCCGAAAGTAACAAGAATGTAATAATTATATGAAAGTAAATTACTAAAAAGTTCAAATCAAAAGTAACTTTTTTTGTTTAATGAGTTCTTCCATCGAGCCACTTGTCAAAGTAAATTTCGAAGAGACAAGAAAAGTTAGTTGCTTTCCCAAACTTTACGTAAAAATGAAAAGAATAAGAAATAACTGACAACAATGTGCCAGTATTTCGGGTTATTTTTATTGGTTCGAATTAAAGCTCGATACATTTAATATCTTTGTAAATGTGAAGTGGTGGGACTTAATTGTAGACTATTAACTAATTTTATATGAAATGGTGGGGCTTAATTCCATATTATTTGTTTATAGGGATATTTTTTAATCATTCTACTCAAAATTTAAGCTGGTAAATGTTGAGTCCTTCACTTCATGGCATGTCGAGAATGACTACTCTTGAATGAAAGTATCGTTTATTTTCTCCAAGTGTTTGCTGAGAAGAAGGTAATATCTTACAAATACAAGATTCTCTTTTTTTAAGGCCGAGTAGATTCATGCATATATACTTAGATGTAAAGTTCTCGACTTGTATAAGTTATTCAACATGCGACGATGAATGCATAAACATATAGTCGAAAGAACAATGACGAGAATGTAACCAATAAAGCTCCCAAATACTTGGGGAAATCAAATATTTCTCAACCATATTGTCTTTTGGCCAAGATAAAGTTCGTCTTAAGTTCTCGTGACTAGGTTGAGTAACTATTCGTATATTAGCAGAAGGCATGGAGAATCAAAGTGCAATTAATTAAAAAAAAATGTCATGCAGCTCTTGGCAATTAATTAAAAAAAACCATATTGTCTTTTGGCCAAGATACATAGTCATGCAGCTCTTGGCAAATATTATTCTTTTAAAAAAAAATTGCTAATGTTTAGTCCCCTTTCACCCTTTGCCACTATATAGACTCCTATGCCTTTCATTACTTCCCTAGAATCCATGAAAATAATCGAAAAATACCCTATTTTATTTTCACAAAATGATTGATTTGCAAATATAATATAAGTACAAACACTTTCATAACTATTTTATTAGAACCTATGTCACATTTTCATTGAACCACCACCACAAGTGATTATATAATTGGATTTCTTGTCACTCTCATTCATGATAATTTTTATGCAACAAAGAGGTCATTTTCTTCAAAATTTTCGTACTCTCACTCACCCCATCCTTTTTCGACAAAATTTTTCTACGACAAATGACGTTAAGACCAACCAGTGATCCTTACTTTTACGAATAAAATTTGGACCAAACTAAGTAACTACATATCTTTATCGGCTTAACATTAAAGTCAAAGAAGAAAATTAAGATCTAATTTATTGTTTTATTACTTTTGTACATTGTAATTTCATAATTCATATTAAATATATCCTTATCCTCGTTTAATTAATTAAATTGGATTACGTTTCTCTTTTAGTATTGAGAATTTTAAAAACAAAAATGTTCTTTGAATTGTTTATCAGATATTATAAAAAAATGATTCTTTAGAAATACTTTAAAATACGTGCACTCTGAACCGGTCCAGTTAAAAATATAAATATTATCCCTTATCATGAAATATACAAAGTGGAGTAGGTGAATGTATGACACTGATTGCATGCTTTTTTATGCACTGAATTGTCAGGTGGGCCAACATTTGGTATGGTGGGCCTTTCAAGCTTATGTGGGCTCCATTTGTTATGTATCCATTACATCTGAAAATCTTCGGCAAAAGTAATATTATTCGTCATGAGTTTATTTCATAGCGGATCATTTAATTTATTGCTCGATGCATTTACATGAAAGTGGACTTCTTGATTCATTGTTCAATAGAATTACGACGCGTCTTGAATAATTGGTTCATGATTCGACAGTCCATTGCGGACCACCTAGATCGGTGATTATTTTTATTAATGATAAATAGTATTATTCTTTCAAGATTCATTAATATATGATCATCTTATTATTTTTTTGTAATGTATTAATACATGAAATGCCGACGCCGGACAAGTAGAAGCACAATAATTAATAGAGATTTACTGATTTTAGATCAATTGTAGACCAATACAGCCTCCAACACCCCTAAGTTTAGTGCATGATTGGTAAAGTTTCAATTTCTTTGAGTGTTTATAAATTGTAGGTCATATAAATGTGTAAATAATAAATGATTAATAGGTTTTGAATTTTAAAAAGTTGTGAATAAAAAATATATTTGATCAATTTTAAAATTTGCCGAACATGCTCCTTATTATAATGAGCAAAAAATATTGCAGCGAAGCAAATCCGAGAGTGTCCAAGGTCGAGTCATGCATTACATCAAAATAACATGGTAAGACACAATTTCAAACTAAAAAAACTTAAATAAAGATACTCAAACAAGGATAAAAAAACAGGGTTTCGTGATAGGTATTATGTGGCAGCACCTATATGTCTGCTTTTATTGTTTTGTTCTCTAACTATTCAATGAAAAATGACACAGGTCGCTCTATTTTTAATTTTGTCCTTGTTTGGTGCTGATTTTTCAAACCAAAATATCAATTTTTTGATCATTACTTAACATCGTAAACCGTCTTTTTTTTACTTCTTCAGTCACAGGTGAGACTTACCTTTCAAACTAATGATCAAAAAATTGATTTAAAAAATCAGCTCCATATAGGCTCTCGATCTTGTTCATGTAGCAGGGTTTGTACATCAACACCACACAATTTGTGACATTTGTTTTTTGGATCATTAATTAAATGGTCGTACGTTAACCCACAAAAACGAGACAAGCTTTTTGATATTGTTGTCCATTTTATCAGTTTAAGGAAAATTTTCATGTGAAAAAGGACAAATGTGACAAAGATGAACTCATATGATTGCACTGCCATTACACAGTGAATCCACGCGGAACCGTTTGGTCCGTCAATATAACTCGTTGATTATATGATTTCTAAGTCTTGTCAGCTAATCTCAAGTCGCAGACAAGTCATTGAACTATAAATGAACTTTTATTTTAGTTGTCGAACTTTTTTGTTTTGTTTTACGTCGTTAGTAAACAAACATGTTCGAAAACTTACTAATGAAAGTTGAGTTCGTTATAAAATTGAAATACAAAAGGAAGTTGAAAGAAAGAAAAAGTTCCGTTGACCTCACTACCTTGATGACTCGATTATCACCACATTCCAACAAGTCTTATATTTATAATATTGACATCTTTGTGACGACAGCTTAGTTATGTAAATTGGGCCCCCAGGGCATATCTCCCGGTGGCAAAGGGGAAGGCGGATAGGGCTCAGCGCGGTAGTGTGCAGAGTTCGATTCCCCGTAAGGTAGAATTGGCTTTGTTGCAAGCGGGAGTTACCATATGGGTTAACAGCATTGGCCTATCCATGTGCTCTCCACCCTGGCTCCTGGGAGGCACATCCTGCGATTTACCTCTTCCACGATGGCCCAGGGCAGGGTCCGTGGGGGCCCTTAAGGTTGGGGTTCAACCTTTTTAGTTATGTAAATTGGGCTCATTCGTGAAAAATATATATTGTATTTTTAGGCCCATTATCAAGTCTATAGAGTCGGTAAAAGTTAAGCGATCCACTATGTTGTAATATGATTATAAAACATAGTAGTATGGTTCGAATGAGTTGATCTAAGGTGGGTTTGGAGCATAGAATAAACACTTTGGCTTGAGATCAAATGATGAATAGATTTTGATTGATCCATAAATACTATCTACTTATCCATTATTCGTTTTGATCTATTTATTAATTTGATGTGGTGGACGTATGAAAAGCATATGTCTAAAACCCTCCAAAAATGAACCTTTCATTGATAATATTATAGTATAAGTGAATAAATAAAAAGTTAATCAATAATATGAGCTGTGCCGAACGGACTACTAATAATCCACCGTTTGGAATTTTTTATTACAAAATCGCGACACAAAACAATGTTTAATTATATAACAACTATCACATTGGATACCCCCTTAATCCATACTTTAATCTTTGCATGAACAAAGTGTCCACGTAGTTAAGCATAGTGATTAGTGTTTATTAATATTATCCAATATAAGCGACAAAGTCCACGTTAATATTTTACACACTCTCTCCCAAACCAAATTATTGTTGTTCACCTAAATATTTTATCAAAGTGCACATGGTATACCAAATTATACATCAGATAAGAGCATAGGATTGGACACCGATTCGATTAAAAAATTGGAAATCAAACTAAATTTACAAATTAATTTTTATAAATAATTTTATTTTCAACTTTTTTTTTGTTTGATCGTTTACATACTATTTAAAGACACTAAGTGATAGTTAGAAAATAAGAAAAAAAAAATATTGTCTTCTTATTACACTCTCCACCTCCTCTCATTTGAGCAGCCCACTTTTTTTCATATGGTGCTTTTTCTCTAGTCATTGTAATTTCCTTTTGTTTCATCGTTTTAATTACCTTAAATATTTTGTCATACTGTTTGTTTATATGCTATTGATTTATATGATTAAAAAAAATTATGGACGGTACACGATCTAAATAAATACATCGATGCAGTTCAATAATAATCATAAAGGTTATGATTAATGCATAAACAAATATTGCATTTAAAGCAATTGAATATCCTCATAGAGGACTAAATATTTTTTATGTTTTAACGGAAGTTACTAGAGAATTTAAGTTGCAAAATTCGTAATTATATTTTTGACAATATTTTGATCAACATAGTACTTATTGAAAAGGTGACTGGACAACTAAACCCCGATTTTCAATGGTATACTATTTCATTTTTGTTGTGTATGTCATATTTGTAAGTTCATTGTAAAAGATTGCCTAAAATTCATAGAAAGACAATTCGAAAAATTAGGTATGCTCTTAACTTTGGGCTTGGTCAGCAATGATTATGAGAATTGATTTTTTTGACCGTTAGAGAGAAAAGCGAGTCCCACCTATGAATGAAGAAATAAAGAATGACAATTGAAATAGTGAAATAATGATCAAAAAATTAATTTTTTAGAATAAAAATTGCTATCTTTATTTCCTAATTGAAAAAGGTATTCGATGATTTATGCGTAAAAACTAGACTAAATGCAATAACATTTATCATAAATGTATACCATATATGGAGCTCAACTTATCTTATTCTTCAATCTTTTGAATGTTATGAAAATTTCATCAATATTTATTACGACAATCAACACTCACATCGTCTAGAATTTAATTTACAAGATCATGATTGATAAATTACATTTCACATGAGAAAATTGTTGAACTTTTTCTCCAAGGCTACGAACACACGTTCAAATGCAAATTATACTATCATCTGATCAGTCCACTCATTCATTCTTATTATATTGTTAATAATTTCAATAGGAATAAAACATTTTCCATTTTTTGATATCTTATTAGAAGTGACGCAGGCTAAATTTAGAAAGTATTCCAAATTACAGGACTTAAAAAGAAAACATATTAAAAACTTCTAAAGAAATGGAAAGACGTACACTTCCGTATTCAAGATAAAATTGATAGATTAATAGCTATAATTTTTCAAGATCTAATTCATATTTTGAAAGTATTATTTATGATAATTTTATTTAACTTTTTAGAAAAAATTATACACGTAGGGCCTTTTTCTTATACAATTTTAAGCACTAATAATAGCCTAATTCCTCACACACACACACAAATAATAAATAAACAAATAAAATAAAATAGTAGGGCTTTAAATTTTAAATTTGTTTTATTAATTTCTTTTAGGAAAAAAAAAAAGAGCCAAATCATTTACTCGTGGATGGCTTAACTTAGGCAATGACGTTCACGAGCCGGATGGTCAAGTTGAGCCTATTTTGTGGCCGCGAACCGAGCTCAAACTCGCCCCATGTGTCCAAGCCCAGCTCAGTCCATTGCCCCACAACACCCAGTCAAAAAATACCAATTATTCATAGCTTGGCATGTAAAGAAAAGTTACATTTTCTTGAAAATATATTTTATCGTGAAATAAGTTGCTTATCGGTAAAAAGAAAAAAAGAAAAAATCGATAATGCCCCCCTCAGAAAATTATAAATTTATGATTTCAATCCAAAAATTATCAGAATTAGCATGGTCAGTGGGAAATCATCACTGGTAACAGCATAAATCAAATCCATTTTACGTGAGAAAAAAAATCAGGAAAAAGTTGAAAATCAAAATCTAAAAATTATTTAAAACTTCGAATTAATGGAAAAGTCAATTGAAGGTGTGAAGCTCAGAAAGATGGGTGAGTATTTTCCCAGACCTTACACAAAGAAGGTCTCATAATGAGCTGGGATTAAAGCTTATCATCACCGCCGATACCTTGTATAATCTCATATATACGCCGATAAATAAATAAATAAATAAAATGAATTTATAGAAACACACAAATATATGAGAGATCCCGTTCTGTAGAAATGGGAGCAGCAGCCAGATTCAACCACCTTGGGCCGGGAGCTCGTGGCGTGGGGTTTAAATAATGGATTTGTTTTGGAATTAGGGTTTCTGTGGGAGGAAATGATAGGAAATGACCGGATAAATCAGCCAGATTCAACCACCTTGGGCCGGGAGCTCGTGGCGTGGGGTTTAAATAATGGATTTGTTTTGGAATTAGGGTTTCTGTGGGAGGAAATGATAGGAAATGACCGGATAAATCGATGCTATTTCTAAAGTAACTTTGACCCCTTTTTGTAATTAAAAAAAATCAAATTTAAAACTTAAAATCCCAAAATACCCTCACAAAAACCGACTCTCACAAAATTGAAAATCACAAAATTGGTCGGAGCAAGATAGATCTATCGCCGACGACGTCTTGTGAAGGTAAGTTACCGTTGGTTGATTTAATATTTAGATCTTGGAGATTTTTTCAATATTTATTTGTTTATATTAGTAAAATAGGGTTTATGTAGTCTAAAAAAAATTGGTTGCTTGAATTTGGAAGCTTTTCTCGTCGAAAATGATAATTTTCCGACGAGAAAGCATGAAGAAGGCCGACTACTGGTGCAGCTGGCCATTTTGGCTGAAAACCGACTATTAACAATCGGGTAGCAGTGGTATTGGGCCGGCTTAACAGTCGGCCCAATACCTACTGCACCAACTGTTTTAAGTCAGTAACAGTCGGCCCATTTTTTTTTCCAATTTATTTTTTTCACAAGTAATTTAATAATTTAATTTAAATTTTTTTTTATCATTTGGTTTTAATAAATAATAAATTATTTAGTTTGTCGAATTTAGATAAAATTGTTACGATTAAATTTAAATAAAATTTTTACATTTAATTTTTGTTTTAATATTTACTTTTATTTTTTCATTTTTGGTAAATAATAATTTGAAATAATTGTTGGAAATTTAATTTGAAATTTAATATTTATTTTTATTTTTATTATTAGTTTTTGATAAATAATATTACTTTTTTTTTGCCCAATTTTTTTTTTCACAAATAATTTAATAATTTAGTCATAAAAATTTTATATTATTTGTTTTTAATAAATAATAAATTATTTAGTTTGTCGAATTTAAATAAAATTGTTATGACTAAATTTAAATAAAATTTTTACATTTAATATTTATTTTAATATTTATTTTTTATTTTTTCATTTTTGGTAAATAATAATTTGAAATAATTGTTGGGAAATTTTTAATTGTAATTTGAAATAATTGTTGGAAATTTAATTTGAAATTTAATATTTATTTTTATTTTGTGATAATTGGGAAAAATTGATAATAGGATAATTGGGAAAAATTGACATTATTGATAATAGGATAAAAAAATTCACATTATTGATGATCTTAATTATTATGAGTCTGCGTTTTGCTTATTGTAGTTACAATTCGTTTGCTAAATTTTCTGTTATTACTATTATGACTTGTACAATGTTCTAACATTTTGAATTTGTACAGGATGGATTATCATCTTGACGCATAGTTGAGACAGATGTCAAGCAAAGTTACGTGGACTAGTAGCTTTGATAGTTTCACAGCTGTGTTAGAGCTGCTTGATGATCAGCATGCTGATATGCTGCTCCAGTCCTTCCTGTGGCCCTTGTACCCCTTGAGAGATCTGCAGTACTCGGGTCAGATTATTGATGCACTTCTATGTCGATTGCTGAGTCCAGTCGATAGCGTTGCCCTCCACTTTGCAATCGGGGGTAAAATCGCCAGTTTTTCGATGTTCGAGTTTGCTCTGATAACGGGATTAAAGATTACGGGCGATGAAGCAGCTGGTGATGGGTCTCAGAGAAGAAATAGGCTTCATGACGCTTACTTTGAGGGATAGGGTACTGTGCTCCTTACACAGCTGTTGGACGCAATCAGGAGGTGTGATCAGATGTTAGATAGACTGAAGTTAGGTCTGGTCTACATCCTTGAGAGCGTGGTGCGGTGTCACCATAAGAAGACTGCGATCGACCTCTTCCATCTGGAGATCGTTGACAACATTGATCGTTTCAACGACTATCCGTGGGGCCGAAGATGTTTTGAGGACACTGTGCACGTCTTCACCAGATCGCACTCGAAGCCGAAGGGAGCCATGCGTAAGTACGACACCTATGGATTGCCCCTGGCGGTACAGGTAAATGGTTAACACAATGAATGTTAAAATTATTTTCATATTGAATTTATATATAATAACTGTATGTGTTGCAGATCTGGGCATATGAAGCCGTCCCCATATTGGGTGCTCGATTTGCGAGGCGATGGGAGACATGCTGCTTTCGGATGCACCATTGGAGAGCATCTCGATCGGAGGGATGTCCCACTGGAAAACAGTTATCGGCTATCCTGGACGACCCTCAGGTGAGTATTATGCATTTGTAATTTATATTGTGCGTGATTTAACACTCGATTGCATGATCGTTAACTAATTCAAATATTAATATGCCAGCTTGAAGTCATAACTGAGTTGACCCCGTCGATGGAGGAGGAGGCTCAGGGTCTTGTGCGTGAATTAGGCGTTTCGCACACCGAAGACAACCATATGTCCGATCTGATCCACGACCGAGATTGGGTGAGCGAATTAAATAAAATCTATTGATACCATTTTGTATGAATTAGCATTTACGGATGAAGTTAATAATTTGTAATGTTGTTGCTTGTGTAGGAGCGTGATCCAGTTAATTGACGATCACCTCCGTCGAGGGCATCACCACCTCCGCCGAGGGCATCTCCTCCTCCGCCGGAGATGCCGTCGACAGCATCTCCTCCTCTGCCAGAGATGTCGCCGACGGTATCTCCTCCGCCTCCCCCGTCCAGAGACCTCTCATGTGGATCTCCCGCACGTAGTCAGGGGCACTATTTTGATGATCTGTACGCCTGTCTGAGCAGATTTATAGAGGGGCAGGTTGACGGACTGCGTCGAGAGATGATAGAGAGGGTTGATGATCTGGGACGATAGTTGATAGGAAAGGTCGAAGGTTTGTCGAATGAGATTGCAGCACTTCGAGGTGATATAGCCGGTAGGAGATGGGTTGACGGAGACGGTGATCGAGGGGGTAATCAAGAGGGTGATAGAGATGGGGGTCTCCGGCAGTCATACATACATGGGACGATGCGTGAGAATTATTTATTTTATCCGTGGAGCGCGATGGGACGGAGTAGTGGCAGAGGAGGAAGGCCCGTCGGGGAGGGAGACGGAGGCAGATGAGGGAGTGGCCCCGTCGAGGACAGAGACGGTGGCAGATGTGGGAGTGGCTCCGTCGGGGACGGAGACGGAGGCAGATGTTGGAGTGGTAGATAAGGGAGTGACCCTGTCGGAGACTGTGGCAGATGAGGGGATGGAGGAGGTGGCGAGTCCTGGGGTGGAGGAGGTGGCAGTGCATCAGGCAAAAAGCGTGTTGTTGACATGCCAGAGACGGTGGTCGGCAAGAGGCCGAGAGTGCCGTCACAGTACGTCGTCTCTTCCTTCACGGCTGAGGCGAAGAGAAGGAGGTTCGTTGATGGGACATACCCCAATTTGTTCCGGGAGGTCGACCATGCGAAGTAGAAAGCATTCGAGATTGAGTGGCGAAGAATGTTGCCCAGGTAAGTATTGTATGATTTAATAGACTAGAATTACTCGTATATGCTTCGTTTAACCTTTTTTCTATTTTATTTCCAGAGCCACGCACATGATAGCCGGAAGGACGATATTGGACGCATACAAATGGTTCCATGATATCACCACTCAGGGGGCTTGGCTCGTCGACGATGTAAGTGAAGTGTTAATGTTACTTTTTGTATACGTTATGTTTAATTTGGTAAATGAAATAAGTATTTATATCATTGTTTTCCTTGATGTAGCACATCGACATGGCCATGGACTTGTTGCGCGATCGAGTTGGGAGATATCCACAATCATTCCACAAGCCTGGCCGCATTATACTGAACACCGAGTTCTTCTGTGCCGTTACCATTGAGTATCAGTCCCTCCAGCTTCTAGGTAACGAGTACGTGCTTCTTGCGTATATGCTCGAGTGGGTCATCGAGCTGTCACCGAGTGTTGGCGAAAAGTCATGGAAGGGTTGTACGCATTTGTACATTCCAGTTATCTCGAATCAGCACTGTATTGCACTGGAGATTGTGTTCACTGATTCGATGATATATGTGTACGACCCCGATCATTCATGTCTAACACAGGGACAACTCGAGTAGATCTTAGAGCCGATGACTGTGATCGTTCCTATGATGGCTAGAAATGCTGGCTAGACTGTGGATGACAAACTAGCCATCGTGCGGGATACGACGACGACGAGACATTCTATATCGTAAGTCTTTGTAATCTTTTTTTTTTAGATTTAGTAATCAATTCGTACGTAATTGGAACCGAACTAACACATATTTGTTCATTTGCAGGGGCGATTGTGGGATTTTCGCAATCAAATACATAGAATTTTTGAGTATCGCACATAAAGTTGATAGAAACAACCAGTCATGGATACAGAATTGGCGAAGTAAGTTAGCGTGTGATTTATACGAATTTAATTGTGATCCATAAATTATTTGTAAATATTTTTTGTACTTAATATTTGTAATTATTTTTTTGTGATTATTCATGTAAATACTGTTTATTTCAATGTAAATAATATTCATTTCAATATAAGTACTATTCATTTCAATGTAAATACTTTTCATTTTAATGAAAATACACAATGATCTAACTGTCATTTAGGGGAACCTGACTTGTACAGAATTGGCAAGTATATCCTACTGATTTGTATCTGCTACACCTACGCGGTCGGGAAAACTCTCCAGTAAATGATATTTTAGAAGTACTTGGACGTTTAGGACCACGTGGTTCAATGAGAGGTGACGACAATGTATTGAACGGGCGAATATGATCGCGAACTATGGTTTCAACATACGGTTTCAACATACGCAGCTCTCCAGTTTTCAGCAGTGTAATAAGGACACAATGTTCTCGCTGTAAATCCTCGATACATAGCCACCGCAACTACACGCTCACGTGGAAAACTCTCTAACTGAAATTGTTTACATGTGCATGTTCCATCACTTAAATCTACCATATATGCCGGATGACGTGCACATTCCACAGAGAAGTGCGACTCGTCTAGTGGTTCGACATTTAACTTTCTCGCAGCATCTGCAGCCTTGAAGAGCTTTACCTCTTGTGCTGGGGCTAGCACGGTTGTGCAATTATGTGATTCCGCACGTCGATCGTGAAACCACTGCTGCAACTTCGTACGGATATTCTCAATTAGTGCGAGAATGAGTAACTCTCGATCCCTCTTAAATAATGCATTGAGAGACTCCGCGTTGTTTGACGTCATCATATTGTATCGACGTCCTGGAAAATATGAGCGTGCCCAATGTTCAATCCCCATTTTCATTAAATAGTCTCATGTCGGGAATGATTTGCTTCCTATTTCAACCATGTACCTATTACACTCTTTAATACTATAAGCTTCGGCCGCTCTTCTAAACAATAAAATGATGTCTTTGCCCCGATACCTGGTTTTCAAGTTGCCTTGTATATGGTACATGCAATACCCATGATGTGCATCGGGAAAAACTTCAGCAATACCATTTATTATAGACTGTCCCCAATCAGTGACAAATGCAAGGTCCTCGACTTCTCCGATTACTTCCCTTAGCTTTGTGAAGAACCAACGCATCGATAGATCATTCTCGTTATCAACTATGCCGAATGCAAGAGGGTAAATTTGAATGTTGGCATATTGACATGTAGCAATAATCAACTGGCCTTGGCATTTGGATTTCAGAGTTGTACCGTCGACTAGAATTAGGGATCGCATAGCATTTCAAAATCCCCGAATGCATTGTCCAAGAGCCATAAAGAAGATTTTGAAGCAGTTATCGACCTTCGTCTCAATAAAAAATGCCGAGCCAGGATTAGTTTTCTCCATATTATGACAATACCTGGCCAATTTAGCATAGCCTTCCTCTGCCGAGCCCATTGAATCCTTCAATGCACATTCTTTCGCCTTTCAAGCCTTCTGGTAGCTCATGACTACTCCGTACTCTCGATGAGCATCATTAATAATGTCCGATGGTCTGTAGATTGTCCGTGGACCCTGATACTTGTGCATTATCTGTCGACCAAAAAATCAAGCTCGGGCTTGCCTGTGATCATTGCGACAAACTCCCACTTCACAAGTGTATCCTCGTGCATATTTGCGAATTACGAAGCACTCATTCGTGTCCATCTTCGTTGCTCGCAAACACCAACTGCAACTATCATTTACGCATGATAGCGTCAACAATGACCTATTCGATTTTTTCACTCTAAACTCGAAGTTGTATTTCAGTACAATTAGGTGCACGGCTTCCTGCAACTCTTTCTTCGTTTCAAACAGTTGCTCGACATACAAATTCTCATTATCAGGAACCACACGTGAGGTGCCACCCCACTCATGTCTCTGCTAGGATAAACCAATCGAGTCCTCGTTTGTAAAAGTGTTTGCATTTTCATTCTCGTTGTCACGAGCAGCGGAGGGAATTCTGTGTACAACTATCTCTGGAATAATCACTTCATCTTCACGAGCTATCTCCACCGTATTCCAAAAATCATTAGCATTGTGATCCCCACCTCCCGAGTCTACTTGTTCATCTTCGATGACATCCTTCCTTACTAAAGTCACGCAAAGAGAAGTCGTGTGCTTATTGTTCAGTTCAATCAGATAATTCACTTTATCAACAGAAGAAATCATTATAGGTGAAATCGAAATTGATGCATGCTCGCTGAATTTAAATTTCAATTTCATGTTGTACTGAGAAGGATCAACATTCAACTTATTCTATAAATCATTATAGAGTTCTGCATACGATGTACCTGATGATATGGAAATTGCGATACCACCACGTTTATTACTTGTCCATTTCCATACCCATTGATCTTTTTCGTCCAATTCGAAATTACCAAAGTAACAAACTGGGACTACAATTATATCTGCTTGTCGAAACAGAATTTTTAATTACACGAAAAATATCAACGGCAATAAAAATAACCCAAAAAAGAGGAAAAGAAGAAAACAGTTGGCAAGCAGCTGGCCGGCTGCAAACAGTCGGCTGTTTGGTCGGCTGTTAACAACCGGTCAAACAGTCAATTCACTGGCCCCGACATAATGCCGGTCAAACAGTCGATTCACCGGCACCGGCATAATATGCAGATGAATTTTTTCCAGTCAAATACTTCAAAAATTACAGATCTATTACTTTTTTTCTACTAATCATTAAATGTCGAAATACAATTTATCGATTTAAACATACAATAATTTAACGAAAATAAGATTAAATTTGGGTATATAAACTTACTGAATCGACGAGATTAATGTCCACAAATTTTTCGACTTCTGATTTCGATAAATTTTTAAGTTTCTGTAGTTGAAGTAGATGAAGGATAAGAGTGTTTTATTTATCTGTGTTGGAGTATACAAATAAGAAATGTAGGAAGTTTTTGATTTTTATTTGTTAAGTGAAAGGGTATTCATATCTTTTAGAAAAATCAACTTTTGTAATTGTACAATGTATTTAAGGGTATTTTTGTCTTTTAACATTGGATAGGCCAATTTCATAATATCCCTTTGTTGAGAAGTCAATGTAGAATTTAAATGCTTTGACTAGGATAATTTTAAAAGTACCCCGTTTTTGTGTCCTAAAACTTTTAGAAAGTAGTTTAACGGGTCATATATGGGTCAGATCCAAATTTTAGTGGCCTGATCCAGCAGAAAAAATTTGCTGGAGGAGTACTTAACTTTAGAAAAACTTAGGGTCCATTTGATTGGCTTCAATTGATCAATTCTATGGAAAATGTCACATTCGAGAAATTTTTATTTTTTTTACTTTGACTGTTTGATACGAAAGTGAAATTGAAAATCGAATCCAGGATACGAACACTTAAAACATGTTTCAGCCAATTGAGTGGAAAATGCATTCTTATGATTTTGGTGAGTTTGTCATTTTCAACTTATATGGAATTGATTTGTCTTTTTTACCTTTGTAATCAAACGGGGCCTTAGATGAAACTACGTTTTTAAGTTTTTCAAATAAAAAATCTTCACAAATCGGTGTTATTATAAAATTTAAATATTTTTTTAGTATTTAATTTTTCTACTTTCACAAATCCCTATAATTTAGGAATTATTATCTTAAAGGAAAAACTGTAGCCATGATACCAAACTTATCACTTTTATTCGACTTGACTTAAACCTTTAATTTGTACCATCTACGATATCAAACATTTCAAAAAATCTCACTTGTAGTCCAAATTGATGGTTTCTGTTAATTTGACCATTATTTGACTAGAGAATTGACAATGATCAAAATTTTGTCTAATTTTAAAAGGTTAAAATTATAATTTTACATTTTTTCAACAAAAAACACAATTATAATATATTAATAATTAAATTAAAAAACAAAAATCAAAACATAAACCACCCACACCCTCCCCTCCTTCCCCAATCCCCAAAACCAAATCTAGAAAGCCATCGTCACCTTCAATTGCCATAGTCAGCACCACCATCTTAACCTCTAAGTCCCACTACCACCTTGAAACTAGGCATTGCTAACTCAAAATTGTGAAGCCAAGGCAGTGTTTGTCATGGCGTTACAAGAGCCCGTGTGAATGCTTCGAAATCAACATCGTCCTTGAGCATGTCCTCGAAATCAGCACCACCACCTCAAAAGGTTTAGATTCAGGTTTTGAGAAGCATTTAATTTGATCATTGGTTGGATTTGGTATTTTCTGCTGAGTTGAGGTAGTGTTGAGCACTTGCCTCGGCCAAAATCCATCACTTGTATTTGTTTTCTTCATTTTTAGATTTCTTTTAATTATATTTTGATTTCAGAAACATGCAAGATTCGATCCAAAAAATGACTTGCTTTCGTTCAATAATCGAAAGGATGAATTTATATCCATGCATTCGAATTCAGTAACTATTATTGTTTTGCTCCTCAAATCAATTTCAATAAGTCAAAATTACGTTTCAATTTTGTGAACATAAACGGTATATTTTTTGTCATAATATGCACAATATCGGTGTAATTTCTAACAATCTTAAGATGAATTTGCCCCGTATCGGTGCTAATGAATTTTCGACAATCATCTCCCAAGATATAACTATCACATCTAGCCATAGGAGTACTCCAAATGACTTAGACCAACGAACTCGATCGGAATTCCTTCTCTATCACAATCATGACTTTGATGCAAATGTTTTATGCAAAACCAAAGTGTAACATGAAATGGAATGATATGGAACTATGAATTGAATTTCTTGAATTGATAAAATCCAAACATATGAGATCTATATATAGTAGCTGGATCAAAGGATACAACCATACCAAGAGACATATCTCTTGAAATTTATTTCTATACATTAAGAGACACAATTATTGGAAATTCATCATACTCATACCAAGAGTCATGATCCTTCATATAAAAAGACACATTTTTTTCATCCATACATTTCTATAATATTTCACAATATTCTATACAATTTTCCAATAATTTCAAGTATTAAGCGACTGACATTTGGTTTAATTTCTCATTCACCAAATAACGAATTCCACTTAAGTAATCATATAAAATTAGTTACAATCAAATTTCGATACAAAATTCCAACATGTTATGCAGTGGCTGTTGCAACTTTTTTACCGACGCTAAAAGTGGCACCGACGTTGGGTGGTGGGTGGCGTCAATAGCTACTGTTGGTGGTTTTGGGGTAAGTAGATTGGGGAAGAAGGGGATGGTGGCGGATGGTTTATGTTTTTATATATTTTTAAATTAAATTATTAATATACTATAATTATGTTTTTTGTTGAAAATATGTAATGTTACAATTTTAACCTTTTAAAATTGGTCAAAATTTTGGTTAATGTCAATTCTTTGGTAAATAACTGTCAAACTAATAGAAATCATCAATTTGGACTTCAAGTGAGATTTTGAAAGGTTTGGTACCACGGGTGGTACAAATTAAAAGTTTGGGTCAAGTTTGCATAAGAGTGATAGATTTGGTACTGTGGCTACAATTTTTCCTATCTTAAATTTATTATCTAAAATTTGAATTTCACTAATTTCATGTGCCTTTCTTCGAGGGAGAGAAACCTTGTCTTAACTGATATTTGCTCATATTTGGTGCAAAAAATTCGAATTTATTGTTAAGAATTTATCCATATTTTCCTTCTTCATGTTAAAATATAGGGCAGGATTCTTCATGCATCTCGCATTTAAGGGATACGAAAGTCACAAAGACCATTCTCCATCTATTAGTCATAATGTTTGAATAAAAAGAAGTCAGAAAGACAAAAATGTCGAGGCATATAACAATTGAGGTCACATATAGTTAACACGGAAATAATCTTAGAGGGTGTTTGGTAGGAATTTTTATGTGAAAATGAATTTTTGAATAGTAAATTGATGGGAAATGTGTGGTTGAAAAATAAGAAAAAGTTTTTGATTTACGTGTAATATTATTTTAATAAAGAATGTGTGATTGAAAAGAAGAGAGAGAAAAATGCATTTTGATAAAAATGGGTGCCAAACAGGGCCTTAATCTAGTGTGTTCGAGATCACAGTTTTTATACATTTGACAAAATATTGGAAAGAAATACGACAAACTATATCAATTTTACAAGTGTTCGTTATAAATTTAAAAAAAAAAAAAATGACAAAGATGAAGTCAAATATGCAGTGACATCACATAAAATTTTCGTGTTTATAAATAGAAATAAACAAAGAAAAATCAACCTGAGATTTCATGTTTTATGAACTAGTATTAAGGTCTAAGGTCAATTCCTTCAACTATAAGGCCCCTTTCAGGTGCTCACATTTGACCTCTTTTAAACTCATTTTTACTTGACAATAAAGAAATTTGTGTATGAACACCAAGAATTGATTTGTGGTTAACAAATTGTTAATTCTACATAATACCGACGTTGATCAAAAGAATTTAAAATCTCTGTCTCAATAATATCATCCAATAGACAACCAATGGGCCAATGGCCTGCGATATTATAACAAGATTTTTAAGTAGACACTGAAAAAAAAAAGGGATATGCTTATTATACATCACTATTTACATAATCTTTTACAAATTGATGATGTGCCAAAAAGAAAGGTGAATTTTTATTTTATTTTTTTGATGAGATTTTGACCCAATTAAATTTCATCATATCATCTGCTGGTAAATTAATATCTAAATTATAATGTGTATATAGCACAACCTAAAAAGAAAATAGTAATTTTGCGAAGACCTAATTGACCCTAACTAAATGACAATCGATTACATAAGATAAAAATAAGCCAAAACAAATTAATTGAAACTATTTCATGTCTTCTATTGCATAATTAACTAATATAGTGCAAGCGTCGAGAATTGAATAACATCTTAATCTCACTCCTTCGAGTGTGAAGAGTATTAGGAGAAGATTGAATATTGAAAAAAAAAAAAAAAAAAAAACCTTCCAATGTTTATTCAGCCCTCGTTTGACCTCCATTATTTGGTGTTATAATTTTTGGAATAATATTTTTTTTTTTTTTTGGAAAATGTGTGGTTGAAAAAAAAGAAAATGTTTTTAGTTATGTATAATATTATTTTATTGGAGAATGTGTGGTTAAAAATAAAAGAGAGAAAAATGTATTATAAATTTAATGGGGTCAAACGGGGGCTCAATTTCAATTAAAAAAAAAAAGTCAACAATTCTTAGATATAAGTATTTATCATGTCGATTATCAAATCCTCTGCAAGATTGATTTTATTTAAAAATAGTTGCGGTCTTTGGCAAATACTCTTGTGGATTGGACCCTACTCAATTTATCAGAGACTTTTATTTTCCAGACGCTAAAAATATGTTTTTGTAGCTTTTATCAATAAAAGAAAATATATTTAAAAATTATAAGTAAATATTTTAAACTTATCGAAAAGTGTGAAATTTTTGATATATCCATATAGAGACAGAAGAAGTGGGAGTGGAAAATGCCTCCAAGTCAATATTCAAGAACAAGATTCTACGGCACTATTAATATATGTTTAGTAGTTTTAATTCAGACATTAGAATAAATTGTATGGAGATTAGCCTCATATGGTAGAGGAATTTGTTTAGAAACTACAAGAAAATTTGTCCTATACAATGGAAAATGCAGGTTGCTAAAACAATAGTTGAACGTTGCAAAAATATTAACGACAACACATAATGAACGTTCTTAAAGTAATTAATGACAACATGTCGCGAACGCTGCAAAATGACACATTAACATGTATTAAAAGAGTACTACGTACCAAATCTTAATTGAGTTACTTAATGGCAACATGAATTTATTGACTTTTATGATAGACAAGTAATTAACAATTTTTGTTATTTAGCCCCTATTTGTCATCTATTTTCCCTCATTCTTTCTGATTATTTTTTCTACAATACTCATTTTTAACCACACATTATTCATTAAAATAATATTATACGTAAATAAAAAAAAATTTCCTTCTTTTTTAACCACACATTTCAACATCTATCATTATTCCATAATATATTCTCAAATAATGGGTGACAAACACACCCTTTATGTTGCAAAAGGTCATTTTTCTAGACATGGTTTTTACGTTCTAATTTTCTCTAGAGTTATTTCATTCTAGTTGATATTCTGAAAAGATAATTCGTAAACAATTTTCAAACCATTTTTTACAAACCTATTATCCATTGTTGTGTCCCAATCATATAAGAAAGAAGTAGAGGCAGTAAGAAGTCAATATGAAGAAAGTAGAGATCATTTTTATAATTTATATTAGAAGGTTGCATGAATGAATAAGAAAGACCTTTTGAAAGATATTTTCTATGTACATTTCAATTGGTTTAACACCTATTGCTTAGGTCTAAGCTCAATGCCTTCAACAAGAAGGCCCCCTTTGAGGTGAACACCCTCCACCTCTTTCAAGCTCATCTTCACTTCTTCGTCTTTATCATCACAATAGAATTCACCCAATTCAACCTCTAACCATCCATCTTCGCGCATATGAAGAACGCGTTCTTCTACTTCATGAATTCTTGATCTTGATTCGTTAATTTTGTTTTGCATAGTATCACGCTCCAATTCTTGTTCTTTATACTCACCGCTTCTTAAATAAACTTTTCTTGTCGATTTATAATCACCAACTTCAAGTGAAACCTCCGATGGTAGGGAATCTAATCCAAATGCACGATTCGCAAGTTTAACAACGAGGTAGGCTCCATAATTGGTATTTTTTGTTAGCATTCGAGTGTTGATTTTGCCATATATCTCTAGCCAACTTATCATTATAAGCTCCACCCCTTCAGAAAATCTGATTTAACACCAAAAAAAAAAAAAAAAAAAAAAAAAAACAAAGATTTAAAAGATAGACGTAAGATATTTCCTTTCTAAGACTTTATTTTCGAAAAATTTAAAGTCGACTATATAAAACTCTTATTACATTCGAACCCAAATAGTGATTGGTGTATAAGAATAAAAAATAAAAATAAAAATTAAGTTTTATATGAAAGAAATGAATACCTTGATTGAAGAAGGGGTTTCCAGCTCCAACAATGAGGATTGCTTGCCCAAGCAATTGACAATTCCCTTGCACTCAACATGTAGCATTTTGTATTTGTAACTTTATCGATTGCAAATGTCTGCAGTGTAACAAATATTATTATTATTATTATTATTTGCCAATATATGTCAACTTGCTGATTGTGACAACCGAAAATAAATGTGTGGCTAGCATAATTTGAAATGCAAGTGAGCTAAATTGTATGGCTTACATGATTTTAAGTAGATATTTGGACTATGTTGTATTTACCTTGCTGCCCCCATCAATGAGAAGAGGAGTAGAAAGCTTGAAAAACAAATCCTTTTTGGATGAGAACTCCATTGGAGAAACCAACTTCGACATGATATCGCAATAATCACGAGGTAAGAATTTGTCCCATACGAAATCCGACTTGGCTGAATTGTGAAACATAGTAGATGCAAGCGAAGAATGGCATGCGTTACGAGGAGTCGTGAATGCAATAACGTGAGCAAGACAATCTTCAGGCAATTCCTGGATTGTTGTTTCCGACATGGATTAATAAGAAGAGCCAAGAATTTTGTACTGTGCCACTAGGGATGGAGGAAATTTTGGTTTCTTGTTTTTGATTCGAATATGAATGCAAAGGGCTTTATAGAGTTGGCAATGTGTTGAGGTTTGTCATAATAGATAAAAATACATGAATTCAATTCATGACAACATCCTTATCCGTGTTATCATGTTGGACTTCAACTAGAGGAATGAGTTTTAAATTTAATGCAATCCATAAGTCAAGGTCATACAAGTCTAGAACTTAATTGTAAAACTATTAAATTTATAATATTCTTATTTTTAAAAATATTTACCGGCTCAAACATTAGACCAACTTGGTAGAGGAGCTACAATCTTGCGATGATTGTGCTGACAAACGAGCAATATTCAGAAAGAGTACACACTCAATTTTCTTACTGTCAAATAGAATCATGCATTATTATCTTGTTGATCTCAAGTAAATTATGCAAACAGTAGTTAAGTGAAAGTGACTATTGGAGTAAAAAACTTGGTATAGAAAATTAAAAGTCTAGTTTTGAATAAAGTTAGACTCAATTATGTGAATTTGTTTTTCCAATTTCAATCAGTTCATTGCTAGCAGAAGATGCCACAACAAAATATATTTAAAGATATTACACAATGTGATAAAGCTTTACATCAATTATCAACTTACCATAATCCTACTATTTAATCTTGATTTGTAAGTTACCGTGAAAAAGATAAGGGAAGTAAGATCGGTTTGTTAAATAAAATTTAAAAATGTAAAATTCGGTTAGAGAACTAAACTCGTTTATGATTTTAAGAATTTAAGAGAGAGATTTTTTTATTTTTTATTTTTTTTTGTTGTTGGGGGGGGGGGGGTTACTTTATGCATATTATGCTAAAATGTCAAATTTCTTATAAGAATTCTTATTTTAAGTGTTGAAATTGAAAGAAAAAAATTGTTTTGAATTTTTTCATAAAAATGTTCGTTATTTTTTTATGAAGGGGAATATATATACCATCAAGGAAAAAATGTAATTGAAAAACGTTTTGGTAGTGTGAATTTAAAATATTGTAATTTATATGACATGTTAAAATTGTAAAAAATCTAATTCAATAAATTTGTCTTCCCCTGTTATCATTATAACTAAGATAATGTTAGAGCCGAGTAAGATCGGAAAATATCACCTATGTTATGCATGCATAAAATAAAATGTAGTGCAAGTTCTGTCTACGTACATAATGTGACCGGTTAGTAATAAATTTCCAATAATTGAGTGTTTAGATAAGATCAACATAAGCCATCATGGTCTTCCCACTATATGTATGCAATACTGAATTTTCTAAATTTTCCACAAGACAGACTTTTGTGGTTTCTCGTTAAGAATAATCATAGTTTACATCGAGTTTGAAGTTTATCCTACACGAAAGTCATCATTTTTTAAAGTTGAATACAAAGGGAAAAAATCTGAAAATTAAAATATATTAATAAGGGTATTTTAGGTACTTTATTATGGATATAAAAACACGTTTTTGATAAGGTTCAATTACTCCTTTTGTACTAAACAGTCGTAGTTATGCATGAACATATATTGTGTATGTATGTATGCAAAGACGAATCTAGTAGGAGGCCCCATATGGTAAAAGAAAATAGATTTTACTGTTAAATTGGTCCAAATAACTATGTTTAATCAGCCTA
>NC_036239.1:21270414-21347131 GCF_002742605.1 Olea europaea var. sylvestris
CCCCGGCAACCCCTATGAGAAGCGAAAAGGAATTTTATAGCTGAATTGGCCCAAATAACAATGTTTAGCACAGCCTCATATTGTGTCCCAACCCTAATTCAATTATCCAAATATTCTTTCATGATATTAATGAAATGTAAACAATTTTACTACAAAATTATTATTTTTATTTAACGCATATTTTACTTATAATTATATATGAACTTTATAATACATAAAATTGTATTGATTAGAGCTAAAATAAATTATTTATTTTAATATTAAGAAACATTAAATGTTTGGCTAAGTTTAGAGCAATTAGAGCAATTAAATTTTTTAGTTTTAAAATATTTTCATTTATAACTTATTCATACTCATAAGAAAGAAACCTATTTTGACCATGAATTAATGTTACTTCAAAACAAGTAACTTACTTTATATTTAATGTTATAATAAAAAAATATTTATAAGAACTTATTTATTTATAAATAATAAGATTATATGTATATTATAGAAGCTAAATCAAATATGGATAAAATTCTAAAGTGTTTTTTTAATTTTTGATTGGTGGATATATATCATTTGCCTACATTTATCATGCTTCTATCAATTTATATTTTCTAAGGTGAGCGTCGATTTCGTATTTCACAAGAAAAATACGAATATCTATTGAGACATCGATATTAGAGTGAGAATCTAGATTTGTATTTCATTAGGTGTCTAATAATATTTGTCATGAATGTAATGAGGATAATCTCCTAAACTCGATCAATTGTAACAAATTTATTTAAAATGTTTTAATTTTAGTCCACTTCAAATTCATTTCTTGGCTCCGTCCCTGTATGTATGAGTATGCTCATTAAATATTAAAATGTTAATGTTTGCCATATTTGTATTTTCTTTATTTTTCACACACGTATACTTATCTCAACCACGAAATTACTTCTACACATCTAATAAAACTTTCACTACTAAACATCATCTTCTTAGTTTGAACTAGGGTTAGAGGTGTGTAGAAGTTATAAATATTGTAAGCATATAAGTTTGATCTTTTTCATCTTCATTATTTTATTCTTTTATAAAAATAGGGTCAAGGTGTTATCAACATCTTCTTTGTTTAATTTAAGAGGAAATATAACTTTCATTAAATGTTGAAAATACATAAATATATCTATTAAACAATGTGCAAAAAATTCAATATGAAAATATTTTTCAAATAAAATTTTGACAATTATTTTTTCTAAAAAATTTACTTGGCGATCCCATAAGTATCATTCGAACAATCTTTAACGTGTCCAAATGACCTGTTCTCATTTGAAAGGTGTTGTAAGAGTGTGTATTTTGAAAACACTTAGTAAGAATACGTACACATTCTTATTCACATGATATAAATATAAAACTGACATAACATACCAACATTTCTTAAATTTAGAGCTCCAGAAAGTTTTTAAAAATTCTCATATCCAGTAGGATTTAACATTTTTGACCTAACGGTCCATCCCGAAAGATTTAACATAGAATTCAACCCGAAGGCCTCATAGCATTTTATGCCAAAAATTATACAAACATCAAGGAATAAGAATTTACCACTTTGCAAGATGTATTCTTCCCTCAATTAACACCCAGAATTCTTAAAAAAAAAAAAAAAAAAAAAAAAAAGGTGATTTGAAATGATAAAGTGAAAGTGAATAGTGTTTGTGTGTTAAAATAAAAATGAACTTATGAAATTTATAACACAAAACACTATCACCTCACATCCTATATATAATCATTCGGACGTAACCTTCAAGGAATTCAAAAAGTTAGTTACATAATTCAAAATTAATGAGGTTACTTATGACTTAATTATGTTAATTATTTTGGTAATTATGTTAAATATCTTTTCAAATTCCTACGTGAAAGTTCGTTTCTTTTTTCTTTGTTTATGCTTATGGGATAGCCAAGTAAATTTTTTAGAAAAAATAATTGTCAAACTTTTATTTGAAGAACATCTTCATGTTGAATTTTTTGCACATTGTTTAATGGCTATTTTTATGCATTTTCAACACTTAATGAAAGTGATATTTCCGCTTAAATTAAACAAAGAAGATGTTAATAATACTTCGAGCCCCTTTTTATAAAAGATTAAAATAATAAAGATGAAAATGAAAATGATTTTAGAGTGTTACAAATACAGTGTGTGACTTTCTCTTGTAAATTTATTTTCATCATACTGAATTATTGTAGCGACAGACGAGGATGTAGTCTCACATTGAGACGAACCTCTATAAATCTTGTGCGTTCTTGTATCTTTTTTTTTTAACATAATTTTTATTGCTCTTGGTGATATATAAAATTATGAATTTTAATTCTTAAGAACATGCTAGTTTTATCCCGCCTACTTTACACATTGAAATGCATGATATGTATTGGCGGCCACTTTATATTATTATTTCATGGCACTTTTAGTGCTCGTTTGGCATGAAGTGGCGACTCCAATATTATTGGTGAGTTAGAGTGGTCATTGATCATTGACTGTCGACATTGCAATGACAAAATCATTTATTAATATTCAATTAAATAATATTAAAATCTCTTCAATCAATAAATGCACTAATTATATGTACGTTAAAATAAATTCTTCAATCAAAAAATAATATTAAAAAAAATTAAACATGGCGGGGACAAGGCGAGGACCCTGTTACCAGTACCCGCCCCATACCCGTCTCAGGGCGAAATTCATCAACATGATTATTCGATCGAGAGGGTAATCCCTGTCTCGGCTTATCAGGTTTAACGGATATTTTTGTCATCCCTTGTATTGTATTTGAAAATTGGAACATACGTACAGATCGAGTATTTTTAAAATCCTTTGGACCTAATATTTTAAAATCTATTTTGGAATTCCATTGATGCTAACCTCTGGGTTTAATGTTTGAGAGAGAGGCCCAAAACAAAGGCCCACTATTTAAAAAGAGAGAGAAAGGGCAAACCTCTCATCTTCTTCATAGGGGTTGACTGGCAAACTGTTCCACTTCTAATCTGTAAATTTCAACGGAATCAGCACGGGCAGCTGTGCCGATTCTCTAGGTGCTAGCTTTGCGGTTGTTGGCAAGACTTTTACTTCTACTTCTTGTAAAAGAACTTTTGAATGAAGTTGTCTTTATTTTTATCTGAAAATTAATTTTTAAAAGAGTTCATATTTCAAAGATGTTTTTAGAGGAAGCTACGTTAGACTACTTTCATCTGAAAGCTCTTCTAATTATAAGAAAAACTTTCACAAACTTAACCAAACGAGTACAAGCAATTTTTGAATCTCAAAAAGTCTCATTTTGATTTTTTAAAAATCACAGCAAATATATCCTTAGCTTTCCTCATTTGTCTTAACTTGAAGCATCATTTCAACAATGATGATTCCTCTACTTTACTCTAAAGGCACTGATTTGCTGTCTTCCTTTGAAGGGGGCAGACAAACGTATTTATGTCAAAAATATAACTTGGAGCTTGTAAAATGCTTTGCTATTGGGCTTCTCAATATTGTCAGCGTGCATGCATTTAAATAATCTTATTTCGTTCTATAATTGAATTATATCTTCCGGTGACCATAACAAAATATTTCCATGGAGCATGTTCGATAAGTTTAATTTGAAGCATATTGTTAATTTTTATATATGTTAGCTGAGTTAATTTTTTATTATATCAAGTAAGTAATGTTATATATTTTAACAATATTATAACTCATAAGACTTTATATAAACGTAACTTTGAGACTCGATCCGAGTAGCGACCTCGATGAAGAGGGTAGGTCACTGAGTATGTGGTCGAACCACTAACTTGATGGTTGGATCACGGGTAAAATCTTCTTAAACATAAAAAATAGTTTTAATTATGTAATAAAATAATAATTGTAATTGTTATTAATTAGATTAATTAATCCTACATTATCTTTCAATAATTAATCCAAAACTCAATAAATGAAGATTTTCAAGATGAAATAAAACAATTAGTTTCTTTTTCCTATTTTCTAATCAATTTAGAAAACATTTAAATTGATTAGATATGCTTATATTAAAATTTTTATTAATATGCTCAACTTTTACATTTTTGTTAGGATGAATCATGGGGAATAATATGATTTAGGATTAGAAAAGGGAAAAAACAAAAGAATACAAACGAGGTAAGGGACTGTTCAACTCCTATATGAAATACGGAAAATTTTCAATTAATAATTTCTTGCCGAGTTAATCAGTTTGAGTCAAAAACTCGACAAGGTTTTCAATTTTTAACCAGAACGGTCGTAGACCAATATAATTAATTTGTCCCCCGGGGCATAGTCCAGTGGTACAAAGGACAGGAGTGAAGTTATCTCACGCCTTGCTGGCAGTCGCAGTGTAGGGGTTCGATTCCTGAAACATGGAATTGGACTCTTTGTAGGCACAGTGTACAGACAGTTCTTGTTCCCTGACCTGATGGGGCACATTCCGCGATTTACCTCCCTCACAAAACTCTAGGGGCGAAGCGGTGAGGATCCTCAAGGTTCAACCTTTTTTTTTTAAAATTAATTACTCGGACTAAATTGATGATTGTGTCACAGACTTTTCGATTGAATCTTCTGGCTGACTCAGCCAATGCTGACTATATGTAAATCTACTTATAAGCAAAATTTTAAAGCTCACCCAAAAGGTGCCACAGCATATCCCTAAGAAGTTGGTAATTGTTCTATCAACATAATTCTGGGAAGTCCCACAAATTAGACTTTTCTTTTACTTTTCATTAAAGACAAATTATTTCAACTTGGCTACAGATATAAACGTCAACTTTGCATTAAAACGAAGAAAACTCCATTGGTAGAACAAGGACCTCTTGATGGTTACTATCAATTTTTTCTGGGCTTATGCATTGCATCCGCCATTTTTCTAAATGGTAAAAATGTCAAGCCACTTTATCGATCATGACTCGAATTCAATGGAGTTCTAATTTAACTACGAATATATATATTTTTTCGAATATAAATACAATAAAAATATATATATAAAAGCTAAAAAATCGTATAGAAGATTTTTTCTCAAATTTCAGTGGGAGCCTAGGATTGTATTGGCCGGTACTTGACTGCACCGATAAGCCATTTAATGCATTAAAAAGGAAAAAAAAGAGTACCAAATGTAATGTTTACTTAATTTAACGTAAAAAGCGATCCCAATTTTATATTTCATACAAATCAAAATCTATGCAATCAATCGAAATAATAAAATACCTAGTATATATTCATTCCAAAAGTGTAAAGAAATGATAAAAGATAGCAGTAAAGCCGTGCAAGGAAACCATTAAGATAAGTTTCAATTCGTTTTTTTAAGTAGAAAATGAAAACGAAGACCCATATTAATTCCAAAATTCCCCTAATCATATTTAGATTTAGATTTACTTAACGTATGGCATATGAGCATTTTGATTTATAGCATATTCTCAAAGGGGAGCCTCTCCATAAAGATGGATATTCTATAAATTATTCTTGTCTGCAATCCAACGTGCCCATGTAATATTCAATTGTACATCATGGGACCCACAACTCGAAACTACCATTTTACCCTTGCATAATCATGGATTACCATATTCACCAAAATTAAGGAAAAGAACACTTTTTTTTTGCCTTTTTTTATCTGGTGTTTTGTCTTTTTTTTTTTTTTTTTTAATTGTACTTTCTTGAATGTGCTTTTCAATTATATGAACAAGAACACAAAATGGTTAAAGGTTTGATGGTTAAAAATTATAATCTTATTTCAAATTGACAAACAATATTAAAAAGTATATGTATCTTAAAATAAACTGGTTGAGTCTTCTGTTAATGAGTTCTCATTTGTTAAGGAGCTCTAGCTCTTACTTGATCGGTTAATCCGACATATTTTATTTTTTCAATTTTATCAATTGTACAGTTTGTACTCAAGATTGGCAATATATTTTCTTGAGTATTTTATGTGTTTCATTAGAGGTTGATTTATGTTTCTCGTAGCTTTCTACGTGCTAAAAAACTTAAAATAAAAAGGGTTACAAATCTTTTTGTGACAATTTTTATTGCAAAATTTTAAATTGAATCCACAACTACAGGGGTAGTTTTGTCATTTTGCCCATTATTTTAACATTGAACTCCCTCAACCCCACTTGCCAAAAGTTGGCTGCAAAAAAACTAATCATAATTAAAATAATTAATCACACTTTTAATATTAATCCTCAAATCACATAAACCATCTCAAGACCATACAACCCAGTCAGATTGACGCCGTGTGTCAAAAAAACCTATAAATTACACGTGTCGCGATCTCAACCCAATTTCACCAAAATCTCATAAACTGAAGGGTCATCAGAAAGTTCCCATGTGCTACCCCCACCAACTATATTATGCTTTTACATAACCGCAAAAAATTGAAAAAATTTTCATTTCAAAGCAAACGAAAACTTCCTCTCAATTTCTTCACAAATCATCATCACATATATAAATACACAAATTCTTGTATTTGTATCCTGTAAGAATATACAAAAGGGATAATCTGAAATTGTGTTGAGTAATTTTCAGTTTAGTTTTGTTTGTATAATGTGATGTCGACAGAAAGGCTGATTGCCGGCGATCAGTTGCCTTCGTCGGTGCTTTCGTCGTCTCACTCAATCCGGTACGCAAGCGAACTAGGGAGAATTTTCGAGGAGCTGCCGAACGCCACCATCGTTTCGGTTTCCCGGCCGGATGCTAGTGACATCACTCCATTGCTTTTGTCGTACACCATTGAACTAGAATACAAACAGGTAAATTATATATTGTGTATAATTATACAATGTGCTTTTCATTTATGTTATAGTTTTTTGCTTTTCACATGCATTGTTACACACATCTGAATTTGAATGTGGGATGCATGTGCGTGAAAATAGTTTGGAGGCTTTGGTTTTTGTTTTTTCAATTGAATAAAATAATGAGATAGTTTCTCCTTATTCTGCGTGATTTAACAAGCTTTCAATATGTTAATCTCCTTCCACTGCTGCATCACGTACCTTTGCTTTCTATTTTGAATATGGTCAAGAGGGGCCCCTTTGTTGGGTCTGACAATTTTGGGGGAAAAATTGGAAAGAATGACGAGTTTAGAAAATTTGAGCAAGAAATTTAGTAGATGTTTATCAGTTTGGGTTGTTCAAATAGATTAAATTTTGTTGGAGGAATCAAATTAAGGATTATATTTGAAGCAGGAATTGTAATTAGACAATCTAATTATTAAAATTAGAGCTGGCTGGTTATCAACTTTCATGCTTATTTTTCCTGTATTGTGGTGATATATTATTGGATTGTCAATCACGGTATGCTGGCTAAAGCAAAGCATCCTTCATTTCCATGGGAATAGGGCTGCTTGTGGAATCGATTATATAAATATAATGTTTCGATATCTATTCTGGTTTATAATAGTTTTTGTTACGGGTAAGAGGGGGTGAGGGTGATGACGAGTTACTTATGGTATTTAGGTTAAATTTCGAAGTGTATCTGGAATTTAGGGTGATGACAAGTTAGATTTGGCTAATTCTAAAGTGTATCTGGAATTTAGGTCATGTAAGGTTAAATTTTAGTCATTTATTACCTAGAGGGGGGTTGAATACATTGTTTACACAATCTTGACCATTTTTTCAAATTTCCAACGTTTTTCTCTATTGTCAACATTAATGTATGCACGCAGCTGGAAGTAGACCCTAATTGAATGCATGCAGAACCGTGAAAACTTAATCATATAACTGAATTTGTTTTGGTGTTGCTAAACTCCCTTAAAAATATTTTTCAAGTTAAGAACAAATGAACACAACAAGAACATTGGCAAGATTTTCAAATTTCATGTGCCTAGCGATCTGAGCAACTTTCCTCAAACTAATATTGAAGCATAAGAAGAGGGGAAAAGAAGAAAATACCTAATAGATTTTTCTTGTGGATTTTGTCTATGTCTTGTGATGTGTGTTTTCTAAGTCTGTCCTCCTTCAATTCATAGAGTCAAGAAAATGTCTATGAGGTGAGTTTGGGCTCTACTTAGATGGGATTGAAATATAATCAAGATGGAATTATAGAGCTTAATCCAAACATATGATTCCATCATGCTTGTGTCTATGTGTACAATCAGTTTTCAGGTTTTTAAAATTGACTGCGCCAGATCAGTTTTTCAACAGAACCAAGACTCCTTTGATCCTAAGTTTAAGAACATGATTGGCATAATTAAACCTATTTATTCTGTTTTCTTCTTTAGTTTTAGGCTGTCTTTCTACCTTTAAAAAAAAAGTTCTAGGCTGTTTTTCTTCTTTGACAGTTCAAGTGGCTTTTGCTGAAGAAGGCATCTCAAGTTATTTATTTACACCTTGCGTTGAAGAAACGTGCATTAATTGAGGAATTTCATGAGAAGCAAGAACAGGTTCTCTTTCTCTTCTTTTTCCTCTTTGATGGGCAGCATCTCCTGCTGTACCTTTTCTCACTTCTATTTGTTGTTTTGTGGTTAACCATAGATCTTTGTTCTCGATTCTCTTTAATGGATTCAGACTTCATGCTTCTCGTAAATAGGCATACAGCTTATAATCTTTGTTTCTTTTGCTTGAAAAGATTAAGGAATGGCTTCAAAGCGTAGGATTAGGCGATGATACCACAGTTGTGCATGATGAGGATGAACCTGATGATGGAGCTGTGCCAATATCTAATGAAGATAGTGCTAGAAACAGGTGATTAGAATTTTCATCCTATGGATTTTGATACTCTGGTTTGGTTTAACTCATAAGAAATTTAGTCATCACAGAATATTGTATATGCAGAAATGTGCCATCAAGGGCTGCCTTGTCAATCATTCGTCCAGCAATCGGCAAGCAGCATACCATTTCAGACAAAGCAAAAGTTGCAATGCAAGGTTATCTGAATCATTTCCTCGGAAACTTGGACATTATTAATTCGCGAGAGGTGCAAATAAGTTAATTCCCTTCTCTGTATCTTATATTTATCTAACCAGGCAATGTTTATGAAGATCAAACTTATTCTTTTTCATCTGTTGGGCAACAACCCCAATATTTTTCTTTATCCTTTAAAATTTTAACTGTCACTGAGAGTTATTAGTATGGCTTCCCATGAAGTTAATTATCTTCTTGCCTGCTCAGAAAACCAGGTTGCCATTTTGTGGTTTATCTGATTATGAGATTTAAGAGACCAGGACTTATGAGTTGTTCTTATTTGGAAATTCCTACCGACTTTCCTTCCATCATAGTCACATGGTCAAAGCTTTAATTTGATACTGAAAAAAAAAAAAAGTTGAAAGCAAAACTCTCATGTCCAGAGAGTTCGTTATTTTTTCCTTATTAAAAAAAAAGGTAATGCGTGATGTGTCAAGGATATTATCAAGCAAGCTTATGAATGCCCCCTTAGTCATTGAGAGATCTTGATTATCTGCTCTGCGGCTACATATATTATTCTGAAATTTTGGTGGTAAAGAATAGGAGCAAACATGTTAATACCATGAAAACTCCAGATATTTTGCTTAATATCAATCTTTTGATGAAACAAAGGATGAATATTTTAGCATAAGAAACTCAATTCCACCCAATGCTGAACCAGCTATATCTGTAACCTTTAATGGTACAACACATTTGTTTGTCTTTAAACATATTCATCAATCGTTTTTATTATCACTTGGTTTAATTAAGTGAATATATGTCAATAATAGTTGCCTATGGACTTTCCTATGGTCCTGAAGTTTTTACTGCTGCTCAATTCTCATATTTATGTTGTGCTAATTGAAGGAAAGAGGGGTTGGTAACTACTGCTGATTTCAGGTCTGCAGGTTTTTGGAGGTCTCTAAGTTATCATTTTTACGAGAGTATGGTCCGAAGTTGAAAGAAGGTTACGTAATGGCAAAGCATTTGACTAAATTTTCAGAGGATGATCCCTGTTCAAGATGTTTTTCATGTCATTGGTGCAATTGTTGTAACAACACCTGGCAAAAGGTAGCGTTCTGCAGGGATTTAATGTTTCTGCTTAATGAATTGCATTGTGCTCCCTGCGATTCACTACAATCCTTCATGACTCATACATGTAGAAAATTTGCTGCTGCCATTAACCTGGACAAAGTTGCTAAAAGAATGACAACTAGCATTTAGTTTGATTTTTCCTATAGAGCCCTTTTTTCATGCCTTTACTAGAATCTGCATGGTAACCTTTTAGATGTCATGCTTTACCTACAAACTTTCCAAACTATCTGAACAAGGACATTGGCTAATAATTTTCCCATTCGTATACTTGGCCTTACACATTTGAGACAGTGGGATTCCATATTCAAATTTGAAGATTGGTTCCACTATATAATATGCTTATATGTTGACAATGACAGGCCTTCTTTTCTCACCTTCATTGATCCTTCAAAAGAAAATTGGATATCTGGGAGATCAACATTTCAGAATACTTCTTCTAGTCCTAGATATCAAGGCACAACGGTCCTAAACATAAGTTGTTAACTTCTAGAGAGGATTGAACTTTCCATCTTTCACTTATTGAAACTTATTTTGAAGAGGCACCATTTCCAGTAAATTGTCATCATCTTGAGTCATGTTATTACCGGCACATGTATTTTGCAACAAAGTTTTCTGCTTGCTAGAAGGATATTATTTTGATGAGCTTTATTCCTCCATTCTCTATAAGATTTTCATGCCAATTCCGAGGCTACATGATTGTTATTAACTTGCACTTAGGTTTGGCTCATCCTGAAACCTGGCTTCTTGGCTTTCCTGGAAGATCCTTTTAGCACCAAACTCCTCGATATAATTGTAATTGACATCCTACCTGCTTCAAATGCTAAAGGAGTTGAAGAATTTTATTTGGCTAAAGTGTTAAAGGGACGAAATCCCCTACGCCATGCATTTCAGGTCAGCATCCTCTTTTTCTTCCTCTCCCAATTTTCAACTTCTTGAAATTTAATATTGTAGGTGAAAGATGTTTGACAGTGTGTTTTATCTTGGTTTATTTTATTCGATTTATGACATGGTTTCTTGATATTTCATTCTTTGATTTCCATCATCTTGTACGGCATTAATTTCACGTAGTTTATTTGTTATCTAATTGCTCTACCTAAGCACTAATCTTGTATGGTCCAATTCATTCCCAATACATACCGTGAAAAAGGTTTTTGTGCAGCTTGGCCCCCATTCCCTCAACCTTTAGTCAAAATCATTTAGCACTATGATTATCTTCCTTTGTACCATGGATTTAAGAGCATATTTATCTGATCATTATATGCAATTCTTTTTCTTTGCTGTCGCAAATATGTTTTCCAAGAGAAGCTGAGGAATATGATATACTGAATGCATAGAGAGCGATATGCTATTCTAGGTTCATCATATGATTTTCAGAATGCATAGAGGGCCATCTCCACATGTAATTCTTGATTCATCAATATCTTTATTAACCAGCTACAACATAATTCTGTGTGGTATGTCTTAAACATCAGCTTGTTTACTTGAAAGCAACTAACATGATTGTCCTTTTTTAATATGGTCAAAAGGTTTCTTGCGGGAGTAGAAGCATAAAATTAAGAACTACGAGCGCTGATAAAGTGCATGACTGGGTTTCGGCAATTAATGAGGTTTTGAAACCTTCTGAGAGTTGGTGTCAGCCTCACCGCTTTAATTCTTTTGCCCCGACAAGAGGATTGGTTGAAGACGAAAGCCATGCTCAATGGTTTATAGATGGAAAATCAGCATTTGAAGCAATTGCTTCATCAATAGAGACTGCAAATTCAGAGGTCTGGTTATTCAACACTAGGAGTATAACTGATCATTTTTATTTGTTGACCATATTTAACTCCATAAGCATTCAACTAACTGGAATCTGTCTGCAGATATACATAACGGGGTGGTGGCTTTGCCCAGAATTGTACTTAAGACGCCCGTTTCACAATCATAACTCCTCTCGACTCGATGTTTTACTTGAGGCTAAAGCTAAGCAAGGGGTTCAGGTGCAAATGAAGAATATCTTTTTTTATATTTGAGGACCATGAAAATTAGTTTTCTTTTCAGGAATTCGTCCTGCTTTTATGAGTATTATGAGCATTCCCATCTTCTTGTTTATTTTTGTTATCTCAAGCAATATTCTACTGTTTTTTCTTCTTTCCTAATCGTTATAGACTATTGAATATATAATTATTTATTTTCAGTATCAGCATTTTTTTTGTAAATCAGATGATGGAAGATAGTATATCTGGAATAATATAAATCACAGGATTTTGGGTACAATTTAAGGAATCTATACTTTAAATGTCAATCTGAAACCATTCGTAACAAGGCTTTCAATATATTTCATGAAACTGAGCAACAAGAAGCTGCATCCAGTCACAACCCAGTTTTTAGCAAAACTAATTTCTAGATTCTTATCATGCAGATATACATTCTTCTTTACAAGGAAGTTTCTCTTGCTTTAAAAATCAACAGCTCGTATAGTAAGAGAAGGCTTCTTAGCATTCACGAAAATGTTAGAGTTTTGCGGTATCCTGACCATTTGTCAACTGGAGTTTACTTGTGGTATGCTGTTCATGAACCCAAAAGGAAATTCGTTTGAGATTAAAGTGGAGATATCCATTTATGAACACATTTAAATTTCTGTGGATTTTATTTTTGTTCAGATAACCTACTGAAAAATGTGTGGTACATGCAGGTCGCACCATGAAAAGCTTGTTATTGTGGATCACAAGATGTGCTTTATTGGAGGACTAGATTTATGCTTTGGTCGATATGACACAATTGAGCACAAAGTAGGTGATTTCCCTCCTTTTCTATGGCCTGGAAAAGACTACTATAATCCCAGGTATATTATTTTTTCATTAAGATGTGTAAGATCTGCAAGCAACTATTGAAACTTGGAACTGATAATGAGGTTCGATGAATTGGAATGTATGACATATTTTATGTCAAGATTGCTGTAGTTGAACTTCGATTGGTTGTTAATGGATTTAATAACAACACTACATCTGTTTTCATTTTAGTGATTTATAGACCATATATTACAAATTTTGATGGTGTCATATAAAACATATCCTAACTAAACAAATCCTAGCATCTTTCAGATACACCTACTAGGTAGGTAACTAAAAGCCAATTACTTTAATCACTATTGCTTGATTGAGGCTTATTTTCTCCTGAATAAGTAGTAGATTTGTAGGGCAGTCCAGTGTTTCTGATTTATGAAGTAACTCCATTTAATTGTGTAGAGAATCAGAACCAAATTCTTGGGAAGACGCCATGAGAGATGAAATGGATCGAGAGAAATATCCTCGGATGCCATGGCATGATGTTCATTGTGCTCTTTGGGGACCACCTTGCAGGGACATCGCTCGGCACTTCATTCAGCGTTGGAACCATGCAAAGGTTGAACTTTGATACTTATGTCTAACTCATGAAAAAATTTTAATCACTAATATATTTGAACATTAACCCAGAAAAGCAAGGCTCCAAATGAACAGAAAATACCACTACTTATGCCACATCACCACATGGTTTTACCGCATTACATGGGAAGAAGCAAAGAAGTAGACATTGATCATAAGAACTCTGAAGTGTGTCACAAAGACATCGGCTGGAAGGATTCTTTTTCATCCGAGTCGCCTCCAGAAGATGTCCCATTGCTTTTACCTCCCGAAGCAAATGGACCAGAAACTTCAGTTATGGAACATAAACTGAATTTTTTAAACTCAAATGAATGTCATGAAACTACGCTATATGGGCATTTTGAAGGTCTGTTATTTGCTTATCAGGAATATAAATGTGGCAATTCTCTCCCCGATATAAAAACAAGTGATTCTGCAGGTGATCATGATTGGGTAAATACCCAAAGTGAATCAATATTGGAAGCAACAGCATCTGAATTGCAAGTTAAGGATTATTGGTGTGAAACACTAGAACAAGGTTCTAAGTACGCATTGTCCAATGAACTAGCACAAGTTGGTCCGTGTACTTCATGCCGTTGTCAGGTAAGAATTTATCATTAATATTCTTGAAATTTATTTGGGAGCATTCGTGAGCTTTCCTTGATGTAGGAAGTTCTCTGAAAGTTATCGTTTGGTTTTTTACCCTATCAGACTCGGTTTTATGGCTGCTTATCCTAGAGATATGTTGTTGTAGTTTGAAGAGAGAGAGACTATTTTATTCTCAATTCACTGATAAATAATTCGTACAAACCTATACTGATAGGAGAACTCTGATTGTAGTCAACTTTGCAACTAGTGCAAATGTTTCTGTGTAATCTATGCCATATATTTGAGTATATCCCTTCGCAACTAGACGAGCCTTGTACCATTCTATTGTTCCGTCTGCTTTATATTTCATATTAAACACCTATTTGTACCCAACCAGTCTCTTTCCCTTTGACAGTTCCATCACATTCCAAGTTTCGTTTGTTTCCAAAGCCTTCATTTCATCCATTACTGCTTTTCTCCACTTAGGAATTTCCAGAGCTTCTTAAATGTTTTTTGGAATTTCTGTACTATCAAGGATAGAAACAAAGGTTCGATATTTTGAAGATAAAGCACTATAAGTAACAAATTTTGAGATAGGGTAAAGAGTGCATGACCGAGTTTGTTTCCTGAGAGTAATAGGTAGATCAGTGTCAGCAGGTTTTTGAGAAAGATCATGAGGATTTGGAGCTATCACCGGTTCCAACTCTTGTAGTGCTTTGAGTGTGAGTTTCTCATTATCCTTTGATTTTGGCTTTCTTGAGTAAACGATTTTCTCTTTGTCATGTTGTTTTTTTCGTTCTTCCCCTGAGTTCAAGTTACCTTCTGTAGATAGCATGTTGGGCCAAGCTAGTTTGCCTACTGAAAATGGATATAGTTCTTTTCATACATGGCAACACAATGCTTTTAGGGTGTGTTTGATAGGGTGGAATTCGAATTGGAATTGGATTTTCCAACTTTAGGTGTTTGATACATTTTTTCCATGGAATTCAAATTCTTGGTTTTTTTGAATTTTGGAGTTTTCTTAGTTTTTAAGGAAAACCAATTCCCACCATATCCCACGTATTGTGTATATATATATATATTTTTTTCTGCCAATGAAAACAAATTTTATTTCTAATTGTAAAAAAATATTTTCCTTTAATTGACAATTCTCATGTAAAATAAAGTCAAACAAACACCAAAAGATAGATGACTTTCTTGGCTTTTTTATTATTATTATTTTTTTGATAATGGAAACAAATTCTATCTCCAATACCAGTAAATTATATCCCTTAATTGACAATTTTCATGCAAAACAGAGCAAACGAACACAAAAAAAAAACACTTTTATTTCAACATTTTCCACGTGGAAAATTATATCAATCAAACACAATAATTTACAATTCTCAAAAAAACAATTTTAGGCCATTCAATTCTCTGAAATTCATTTTCTAGGCAATTCAGTTCCATCTTTACAATCAAACGAACCCTTGGTGAGGTTGGTTTCAGACCACAGTTCCAGAACCAGCAAAAGTGGGAAAATTGGGAATTAGAATTATTATAGGGATCTAAGAGAATTTTGGTTCTGTTGTGTAGGTCAAAAACCTTTGAGACCCAATTAGTGCAAGTTTGATATACAAAGTACTAGATAAAACTTGGTAATGTTAAGGAAAAAGAGAACTTAAAATGTTTTCTCATGTTTCTCGTGCCCTTTCTAATACTTGTATTCCAAACGTATTCTTCGCAATCTACTTATAATCAGAATAAAAGATAGAATTCTGAGTATCTTATGAAAGTTGAATTACATATAATGAGAAATTCTTGAAAGATAGAAGTAGAAAGTACAACTCAATATCAAGGAATAGAATCAAAATAAGTAAAAGTTGGCTAATCGAGCCTCGGCCATTGTAAATCCTACTCATCAAAAATCAACACCATCAAGATTTAGTATATTTAAATATAACATTTAGGGCCTACTTGAAGTTTCGGGTATAGATTATGTGCTTTTTTAAAGTACCGATTTTGAGGATTTATGAGTGGACGACCATTTTGAGTGGTTTAACGGTTTTTAAAATAGTCCATGTTTGAGAGTTTATCATTCATCGATTCTGAAAATTTTACAAAAGAATAAAATTATATATATGTTCCTTGATAAAATTTTCAGTTTATAGTTTCTTTTTAGTTTCTTTTATAAATATAAGTTAATATTTAGCTTAAAAAATAAGTTAAATATTTACTTAAAGTTTTAAGTTAGTATTTTTTACTTATAAGTAATCTTTATAATTATAAGTTAATTTTGTACCTTTTAATTAACTTTGAGACAAGCGATTTTTTTTACTTATTAGTAACTTTTTGTATTTTATAAGGATTTTTTTATCTTATTAGTAGTATTTCACTTTATAAACAAATTTTCCCAAAGTTTTTTTTTTAATTATAAGTAGTATTTTACTTAAAAGTAGTTTTTATAATTATAATGTAATTTTCTTGCTCGTAAATAATTTTTTAGTTAATATGTTTTTATTTACAAGTTAATTTTGGAATAATTATTTTATAAGATGCAACATTCAACTGAAGAAACAATACCACCAGCCATACTAACAACATTTCTACGCTAGATGATTTGGAGTTAAGCCCATAATTCACAGGATCAGTGGTCATCTCAGCTAGACTGATCTCGAAAGATATTTCCCATATAATTAATAACAGTTATATTGCAATATTCATCTGCTCTTCAATCCTAGTTTAATACTTTTTTTAATGCAGGTTGTCAGAAGTGTCAGCCAATGGTCTGCTGGAACAAGCCAAACTGAAGACAGCATTCAAAGAGCTTATTGTTCTCTAATTGAAGAAGCAGAGAACTTCGTCTACATTGAGGTGAATTTATATATGAATGCATGCCTTCATTACATCTTTGGATTTTCAACAATGTTATATCATGTGTTCCTGAAAATGAGCCTTGTTCAAGAAAATATATTTGGATGGTTAGGCTTGATGAAGTCAAAATTTAAATAAGTAAATTTGTTCCTCATCTAACAGTTTAAGCTTTCAAATATTGGATATATGGCATTAATTTTATGTAGCTTACTAAATTTAGAAATTCAAGTTACATCAGTTTAAAGATCTTTCTTTTTGTAATTTCTGTTAGATTATCTTCTTATTACTTTTACCACCTGAATCATCAATCGGCTTAGTTAAGAATTTACTAATATTTTTCGTATATCATCTGGTACTTGCAGAATCAATTTTTCATATCAGGACTTTCAGAAGATGAAGTCATACAGAATCGCGTACTTGAATCATTATATAGTCGCATAATTCGGGCATACAGAGAAAGAAAGCGCTTCAGAGCTATAATTGTCATTCCACTCTTACCCGGGTTTCAGGTGGTGATTCTCTATTCTGTTTTGAGAATTTTCCATTGGGTTTATCTTTCTTTTTTCAATACATACTTCTGAGTAAATAGGGGGGTGTGGATGACAGTGGTGCAGCTACGGTCAGAGCCATCATGCATTGGCAATACCGTACCATCTGCAGAGGAGAAAGTTCAATACTGCAAAAACTTTGCTCAATGTTGGGGCCAATAGCACATGATTTCATATCTTTCTATGGTCTAAGAACATATGGTAGACTTTTTGATGGTGGTCCTCTGGTTACAAGTCAGGTAACATTTCAAATCTTCCACAAGCTTTCGGAAGTTACTACGACAAATTACTGTGTAAATTTCTCGCTCATGATGCAAAATAGTATGTTAGTCATCTTCGATAACCAGTAAAATTTACGCAAGTTGAAAAAGAGCCAGTACGGAACAGAAGCAATATCCTAACATTATCCTTCTTCCAAAAACTTTTCCTCTTCCAAACTTGATTTGCAAGGCTCAACACGTGCATGATTTTATTGCTGATGTTTTTGCTCGCCCTTTGAAACTGGAAAGTAACTAATTGTCTTTATTCTAAATTAATTTAATTTGAACTACGTGTCTTTTTCTCACACAGGTTTATGTACATAGCAAAGTGATGATAGTTGATGATCGTTGTGCTTTGGTTGGATCATGCAATATCAATGATAGGAGCTTGCTAGGATCAAGAGACTCAGAGGTAAAATACTTACCCTCTTGGTTGGATATGTTTGACTGCTTTCTTTTATCCAACTTACAGAACGGTATAGACTATGTTGCATACCATGAGATCAAAGTTATAAATGGATGCAGAGTCATCTTTCTACACATAGTTGTGGAAAGCTTAGTCGTATCTCCACCTAGCCTCAAGACATGAGAGAACCCTTGTAGACTTTTTCTCCAATATAGTGAAATATGCAGTGGCCGGTAGACATGGCTCTCACAATGGGAGATAACCACTACAAATCTTTATGTGTTTTTGCTCATTTTCTGATTGCTTTTTTGTTTATTAATACACACAGAAGGGATTGGGGCTTAATCCATAACATGATGCAACCGAATTGTAGTCAAGTGCATTTTGTTTCTTAAGAAAATGTGATAACTGATGTGTTAATTTCAGGAAAGAAGGTTCGCAAATACAATATCTACCCAAGGACCTGTAATCTATGTCTCAGTTGACATTTGAGGATTTAACAGGCCCATTTTTAATATTGAGGTCAAATGTTGGGGCAACATTGATGTTGATTTACAATTACTCGCTGGATTCTTTAAGATGATAATATCTTTAGAGAACCTTTTTCTGTGAGAACTAGAACTTGGATTTCCATATATTACTCTCGTGTTACCAGCTAAATGCTCCAAAACCCTATTATTAACAAGGAACTCTTATCTGATAAAAATTCTTTGAAATTTTAAAAAATTTGAAATGAATTTTAATGAACTATGCTATATAAATCAGTATATATGAAGTTTTGCTCCAAATTTTCAACTGTCTTTCATCTTGCTCACTCCTTCTTCCTACTCGATGACTTTTCTATTACCTCGTTAATTTAACCATTGATTGGTGGATTTCTATATATGACATGTTATATTCAGATTGCGGTCTTGATTGAAGATACGGAATTTGTTGGATCATCAATGAACGAGAAGCCTTGGAAAGCTGGAAAATTTTCTTTAAGTCTTCGACTTTCATTGTGGGGAGAGCACCTTGGCTTAAACACTGAAGAGGTGAGTACAGTCACAAAATGGTTAAATGTCTGTTATTCCTTGCCTCTAAATTTCACTCCCTCTTCTCCAGCTTAGTCGAATAAGAGACCCTATAGCTGACTCTACATTCAAGAATTTGTGGGTAGAAACTGCAAAGGCAAGTAGTTTTCGAACTTCATATCATTTCACAACACGTCATTTTGAGCTTTCTGCTGTTCTCTCTTGTTTTTAATTATTCTATTCTTGCACGAATCTGAAGATCAGATCTATATTTGGAACGGAAAAATGTTATCATTACTACATCTAATTTACTTCATTTTCGTCTCTCCCCTTTTACTGAGCAGCTTTATTATCCCTTTTGCAGGCAAATACAAAAATTTACCAAGATGTTTTCTCTTGCATCCCCAATGACCTCATACATTCCAGGTACATCTTTAGGAATCTGTATTCTCATTTTATGTCGTATTTTCCTCTATGCTTTTGTCTTATATTTTTCAACATTTTTATTAACTGCAGATCTTCACTTAGACAAAGCGTTAGTCATTGGAAACAAAAACTTGGGCACACCACTATAGACTTAGGAGTAGCTTCTTCAATGCATGAATCCCATCAGAATGGGGAATCTGTAATTATCGACTCATTGACAAAGTTAAAATCTGTAAAAGGATTTCTTGTTTCTTTTCCCTTGGAGTTCATGAGTCAAGAACAAGATCTCAGACCAATGTTTATTGAAGGCGAGTTTTATGCATCTCCACAAGTGTTTCATTGACACGGGTATCATGGAACGATATCATCGTTAGGACTTGGATAAGAATCTATAACATGCTGGAATGCTGACAGTGTAGGATTCTCTGGAAACAAATTATGAGTGTAATTAGTTCTTGCTGATGATTCTTTACTCGGATAGCATCTGGGGTTCCTTGAACAAAAATACGAATGGATTTAGAATTTACAGTTTCTAGTGATGGCAGATTAAAATACCGATTGATAGATGTATAGGACATTGTTGTATTTGAAACTATTGAGTTCAGAATTGAACATAAAGAAATGGTCTATTGAAGGAAAAAATTAGAATTTAAGAATGTAATTCAACACAGTAAACTTTGGTCATTCATTCAGTTCTCGGTGTATATTTTTTCAATAAACTTTGTGCGGATTCAGTTCCATTATTTGCTTGCAAACGGAATTATGAACATTTTGTTAGTTTAATTTTAGCCCTTCGAGTAAATTTATTTTTACTCGTGACATTTTGAAATAAAAGATAATAATTTGATTTTCCAATAAATTGTGCTTGCATTTCGTTCATGGATCAACTTGATATTATAAATTAAGTGTTTAAGTTGTTAAACACAGAAAAATTTGATTTATAATTCGATCTGAAATTTATTGTCCACAATCGGTAAATAAAGACGAACACTTTATCTTGATAAGATTGTCTCAATTTTATTTAAAGTTGATCTTGACTTTAGCAATAAAATTGATTGTACATTTTGGAATGTATTGGACTAGACCACGTGAAATTAATTTATGGAATTGACCACTTGAATTTAATTTCACTTGATTGTTGTATGTAGTATCTTAATTCTAAGCAAATAATGAACTTTGATTACTTACTTGAAATTTTTTGAGGTATCAATGAGTGAGATTAAATTGCTAATCGAAATCTCGATACCTTGGGATTTAAAGTGAAATAATTAGAGAACATATATTCGCAATATGGAATCCGTAACCTATATAATAGGCATGATCATGACCTCAAGAGATTTTATAATGAATAGTTAAATCTGAGCTCTGTAATTCGACGTGATTGTTGAATTAATATTATGATATGATCACATGGAACTGTTAAATAGAAAATGGGATTGAGGATTTAATGTTTATTTGGAAAAGGAGCATTTTGGTCATTTCACCCAGTTCCAAATATTCAACGTGATTAACGGGGGTAATACGTAAGAGAGATTTGTCAGAGGATATAATTATTGTAACTTCAATAATTTCAATTAAATTAAGAGTGCAATCACCTTTTTTTAGTAGGATAGAACTTGATTAATAAATTATCTAGACTGATCAAGAGTTGATCGAGTCAAGATTAATTTATTGGAGCTTGATTTAATTGGGTAAGTTTGGTCCCTTCAATGGCTTCAAAAATTAAGAACCGGAATAAGTTATAAGAGTTATAATTTATTATTAACTGTAGAAATATATATAAATAAATTAAACCAAGATGTGTCAAGCATATGCCAAGTATGTGACATTTAGATATGGTGGTTATGATTTGGATAAATACAAAAAAAATTCCTTTTTTGTTGAAGACTTTTATCCAATCAAAAGATAGAATTCTTTTGGGATTGAAAGTTTTGTGAATCAAACCCATATATATAGACACGTACATTCTCTTATGGGTTTAATTAATATATGAAAAATAAAATTCTTGTGCCCACACACAAAAAGAAAAATCTTTACAGTTATTTTTGAGTTCTTGAAGAACACTGGAAAAAGTCAAAGGGTTTGAAGGAGAACTAAGAAAATCAAACGAGGCTTGAAGGTGGAATCAAGGAGATCAAAGATCAAAACGATTTTTTTAAAGCACGCTACAAGGGTAACTTTTAAAACACTTATGTGTTAACTATGTTCCATTTTATTTAATTTTTGTAGACATACAATTTAATAAAATGTGTTGTATTCTTCCAACAATTGGTATCAGAGCCATGGTTTTGATATTATTTTGTGTATCAAGAATTAAATAATTTTGGATTATGCATGTGTTAGTAAAGGGCGGTGTTAGGATTATGTGATTTATTTAGTTATTGGATGAACGATATTTTTTTATTGAACAAATTTATGGCCTTAGAGTTTTGCGGTGATTATGTATTGTTTGAATCGAGTCATGTAACAAAGGGGGTGGATTACGACTCCATGTTTTCCCCTTTGATTTTAATTTTTTGCAAAAGAGTTAGGGTTTGTTTATTTATGTGGTCACTGCTGTAATTATGTAATAGAGGATCTGTTCTGTAATTATGAATCAGAGGACTTAAGCTGCAAATTCAGATCCAAGGACCAAACTTCATCTTCTCCAACGAGTTGAGAGACCTGCTTGTAAAATCAGTAAATAAAAAAGAAGGGGGGGGGGGGGGGGAATAGAACAGGGCAGAAGAATGGACGGCTTACTGGAGACGGTGGGCAACACCTGCTGGCGCCGCGACTCGGGTGGAGAAGCAGGGCACTCTAGTGCTGCCGCTTTGCGTGAAACGGGGCGGCACAGTGATCTGTCGTCGCTTCTCATGCAGAGGCAATGGCGCTTTCGGGCTCTGCTGCTTCACCTGTGTGGGAGGAAGGCAGCAGCGATCTCGGGGTGGCGTATCGGTGTTGATGGTGATGGCTTGGTTCTTTCCGGCGCTGATTTTGGAGAAACAGTTGTCTTGGCTGAGAGTTATTTGGGCCAACTATTGAAATGGACCAGGTGTTGTGTTGAGCCTGGAATTGTGAAATGGGCTATAATTAATAAAAGTTGGGTTGAGCCAATTTTTTTTAGAAGAAATTACACCGTCCCAGGGGTTTTAAGTTTACTGTGCGTAAATCAGAGGCCCAACTTTTCTAGTCAAATCTCTAGTATCAGGTTAATAAAAAAATTAATTATTTTAAGTAAGCTCGTTTTTGTATTTAACGTGCTTCAAATATTTCTTCCTTTTTTATCAAACGAAACTATCCTTAAACTTCTCCCCACGATTTCTGAAAACCACTCCGGAAGTTACCCACCCCATGTATATTTTTGGTTAGTTATCTCACTCCGGCCTGTCGAGGAACGTTTGTTCGTCACATACCCAAGTGAATTGATTACATTCTTCGTCTATCCCATCATTTCGTCTGATGTTATTTTTAAACCTTTGTATTTACAGTCGATGAAAAATGACTAAACCCAAGATTTTCGAAAGGGCAATAAACATCCATGCCACGCTAGAAAGAAGAGGAAAGAGGAAGCATGAGGAAAGCCCATCTGAAAAAGCATGCGGCATCGCCTGTGACCCCGCAGAAAGGCCAATTGAACATGGTATATTGATTTTTATGTTCTTTTAATACATTAAGTGACAAGTATGTATTGAAAAATCATTGCGTGATATGTATTGAAGATCTATGGCCTTTAAATCTGTTCAATTCGTTTCGTGATTGGAATGGGGTAGGGTTTACAATTTTGAACACAGAATGTTTTGATCATTGGAATTTCGTTTACGATGTTATGAATAATCTGTTGTCTAATCACGAATACTCAAAATGTGACCATAATATGCAAAATGTGACTGTAGATCTTGGGAATCTGTGACGTGAATGCATATCGATATGACTGTCTGTGACCTTGCTGGAATGGGGAAAGTGTTTTACAGATATGAATATTATGTTTTATAACCATGAAGACTTTATATGTAGATGTGACCGAAATTTGTTGGGAATCTGTGACCTAAATGAAAAGACTTTGTATGCCTATGAGCTAACTGTTAACATGGTTGATGATGTGTTTTAGCCATACGATGTCCATGTGTGACCATTTCACCTATATGTGCCTAAGTGGTCTCAATGCAAAGACTTACACATGTACATGTCCTAATTGTATGGCTAAATGTGACCATTAAATCCATATGTGACACAAGTTTTTTTGTGAACATATGACCATACCAGGTGAACGTGACCTTAAACTTGAAGAGTCATTATTTCATTTTCTCTGCATCTGAATTACAATACAAGTATTTAACAATTTTATCATTATTAATGCTTCATGTACGTTTGACAATTCAAAATACCCAAAAAAAAGTTGGTTTCCTGGCAAGATTACAACCTCTGTGTACAAGTCTGTTCTCACCACCATACAATCAAAGTTAAGCCTACGAGGGGGAAGGGCTTGTTATAGACTGAAAATTGCAGCCTATGAGGGAAATGGCTTATTATAGACTGAAAATTGGATTTAGAGTTATTAGTGAAGACAAGAATTTAGTTTGTAAATGTTATGAATATTGCATGTGTCTGGTCAATAGAGGTTCTTGTAATGAATAGTAACTCGTAAGCTTTGATTTGCAATAAAGAATATTAACCTGTTGAAGTTCATAATTCATCGATCTTCGATTACATTTTAATGCTATTTTTCATATATATGGTGTAAATTTTACAGGTTCTTTATTTATGATAGTGTCACGCAGTTGGTGAAACATGTCACATGATACAGTAGATAGGTCACAGTTAGTTTATCAACCTGGTCACAGATTCATATATCACGTCACATATAACTTTTCATACGACACACGTGGTCTAGACCTCATATCACAGATGTCTATGAAACAAACTACAAAGTTTCAAACTTAGTTTGCCAATCAGGTTACAGATTCACAAATCAGGTTACATATAACCTTTCATACCACACGTCACATGTCACAACACATGGGTCACAAATTTAGGAATCAGTTTACTCATATGTGTCCACACTTCAGGTCACATATTTTCATTTCAGGTCACACCTCTGTTCTCAGACAGTTATGAATCAGACTATATAGTTGACAGAAGGTTCACATTTAGTTTGTTAATTAGGTTACAGATTCACAGTTAGTTTGTCACACGTTAAAACACACAAGTCACAGATTTGGTATCAGGTTACAGATGTGGTTCAAATCTCAAAGAATTATTATTCTGACTCCAAAGTTGACAGGGAATTAATTAGTTGATCAATCTAAATGCATTCTGCAAAGAGATTATTTTAAGTGAACATTATTCTCAAAAAAATATCATCTATCTATGTAATATTTTTTGTTATTCTCTCAGTCATTTTAGTCTAATGGAGCCAAACTGGAGCATCTCCTACGGTTGTGACCATGTCCTCCACAACGTTCGCATTTTACCGTCAGTCTTCCTTCTTTGGATGATCTTTACCTTAGCGACGTCAACGATTAACGAATATTTACTAGGTTCACGCCCCATAACTTTCAGCAGAATGTATGATAGCACATTATTGTCATTTTTTTATCCTGATGGGAGGCAAATCTTTGTTCAGTACATACTTCAATGACACTGCTACCTTCGTAGGATCCAGACCAAATTCTGTCATAACCGTGTCCACAGGGATTAAACAACTGCAGTTGCGAGCTACAAATGCCAATGAGGATTGCAATCCATACAATAAACATACGTGCAAGTACACCATTGTGCAAATTAAAATCAATATCAACCATGTAATCATTGGTGAAACATGTCACATGTTACACGGCATAGCAGAGAGGTCACAATTTTGCAAATCAGATCACAGACTCACAAAGCAGGTCACAAATTAGCAAATCAGGTTACAGATAATTCTTGATAAGACAATCACATGTTGGGTCACAGATCGTTATCATTCTGGCTATCGAGTTAACATAAAGGTCACATATGCTCAAAAGGAATAACGAAATATTTGATGCTACATACATGGCACATAGTGGGTGAAACATGTCACATCAGAGAGGTTACAGTTTCACAATTCAGGTCATAGTTCCATTAAGTAGGTCACGTGTTAACAATTAAGGTTACAGAGCCACAAATCATGTCACATATGACTTTTCCTACGTCAGGTCACTAATTGCTATCATTCAGACTACATTGTTATAGAAAGGTCACATATGCTCGAAGTGAATAACGAAATGTTTTATTCTAAATACATGGCACATAGTCGGTGAAACATATCACATGTCACAGTAGAGAGGTTAGAGTTTCACAAAATCAGGTCACATTTACGCACAGTTCACGCATGTGTCACAGGCGTCTACTGTGATTCTGTTCAATAGCAACCTGTAATAAGAAACCAGCTAACGGCGATATGAGCAGTTGTGACCCATAACTTAGATGTTACACTAATTCTTTGACGAACAACATTAATCTCGTGATTATTGAATTCAAGATGTGACTGCAGCAAAATACGTTATTACCTGTATTATATTAGCTAGGGATGATCTGCACTTTCGTGGCCAGCAAAGATTTCTTTTCCCCTGCAATGGTGAATTTAGGACCAATTCGTGTTACAAAATTTAGTTTGTGAATGTGACATTCGAATTGGCGAACAGAACAATCAGATTATTATTTGGATAGTCTTCTTCAACAATTATTTATTTTTTTATGAAATCGATCCCGATCTCTATGACCCGAGAGCAAAATGAAATTGACCAATTTTTAGTAAAATCAATCGAAACCATCAATTGCGTTGCCATGAATAATGAAATCCGACAGATTTTACTGATTTATAGCATTTGGAGTCCTGTTATAAAAGGTATGCGAGCTTAATTGTAGGAAACATACATTTGAATTTTAAAACATTATGCCTAGTTTTTGATTTGGGGTATACTATACCCCTGAGTTGTAATTTTTTCCCTTTTTTTTAATTAATTGTGATGTGAGCTAATGTGGTTAGTCAGACCATTGCAATGTGGACCAATTTTTCACAATAGGTTGGATTACTGCAAAATTGGGTGTTGGCACTTGGGCTGAAGGATAAAGATTTGGAGCTTTCGAGATGGACGCAACAAATTGGAAATTGAAGATTGGACCGGAATGTGGTCCAATTAAAACTTTAATTTATTTGTAATTTTGTGTCTAGGTTTTGGGCCATAAATTTTGTTCTAGTTATTTTCTTATTGCTTTAATTAAATTGTGGTTGAATGTCATTATATATAACATGTCATTTAGATCGCATATACATTGCTTTAGGTACTATATTGTCATGCATGTAGGTAATATTTATTTTTCTTTTCTAAATTAGTTAGATGAGAAAAGTATAAATATTATAATTAATTAACAATTAGGCCATTTTAATTAAATAGGTTAGAAATTGTTAATTGGAAAACCCAAGTAGTATAAAAATATTAAGTGGGTGAAGGTTAAATTTTTCTAAACCCATGGCCTCCCCTATTAGCCCATTAGTAAGAATTGTGTATGTCATATGCTAGTAATTTTATTTTATTGGCTTCCCTAAAGGAGGACTGCACTGTTTTGGTTACTTGATTGGGCCCATTTAGGTGATGGATTTTTAATACAAATTAATTGTGATTGCCCTATAGGTAAACGTAATTAAATTTGGGATTGAAAAATCATCAATATATGGGATTGTACACTTAAATCAAAGATATCATGAGGACTTCCTAAAGAATATCCAAATGGTTTCATTGATGGCCAAAATTCAAATGATACTAAAATCAATATTGCACGAGATGCTAGAATATATTAAATTTAGTGGGAGGGTCCCAGCCTAGTCGTAAATCACATTATCTTTTCCTATAGAGAGGTATGTTTAAGATTTTGAGGTTTTCGGTTGTCATCATATTAAGGTAGTATTGGGTCTACTTGTGCATTTTTCATGCATCATATATGAAAAGATAATTATCATTTGTAAGCTTAATATTGATACTATTATTTTATTTCAGAAAAATATCGAATCTTACACTGTCATCCATCCTAAGCAAGAACCAACTAGTAGGAGATAATTACATTGATGGAAACGTAACTTAATGATTGTTCTCACTGCTGAGAAGCATAAATTTGTGCTGACTGAACCCTGTCCTAATGAGCCGACTGTGGAGTCTACGGTTGAACAGAGGGTTGCATACAAGAAGTGGGTTCAATTTGATGAGATGGCCCGCTGCTACATTACCGCTTCCACGTCGAATGTGTTGCAGCAAAAACATCAGAACATGGACACTACAGCTCAAATTATGGTAAGTCTTCAGGAAATGTTTGGCCACCAAGGTCGTCAGGCTGCTATTAGGTCTATTATGAACATGCGCATGAAATCAGGGACGTGAGAGATCATATGCTTGCATTGATCACTCAGTTTAACGTGGCTAAGGTTTTAGGGGCTGAAATCCAATCGGAGATGCAGGCTAACATGGCTTTAGAGACTCTCCCTGAGATGTTCTCACAATTCAAGGTTAGTTATAACATGAACAAGCTTAATATGTCCCTGACCGAGCTGATGAAGGAGCTCCAAAGTGCAGATGCTATTTTAAATACTAAAAGTGGTTAAGCCCATGCTGTTTCTTCTAATCGACCATCCTCTTCCAAGTCAACAGGCAAATAAGGCAATAAGAGGAAGAAGTCAAACAAGAAGGGCCTACAGCCACAAGCTAAGAAAGCAAAGACGAATGAAAAATCCAAGGGAAAATGCTTTCACTGTGGACAGAAGGGTCACTGGAAGAGGAACTGTCCGGAATACCTAGCTCGCAAAAAGCCAGGTAATAGTATATTATCTTACATTGAGTCCTGTTTAGTGGTTGATTCTATAGATACCTGGATAGTAGATTCTAGAGCCACTAATCACATTTGCAATTCCTTTCAGGGGTTCCAGGTAACCAAGGAGCTCAGTGAAGGGGAGTTTACTCTTAGAAGTTGTAGTGGAAAACTGGTGTCTGCTAGAGTCGTATGATCATTTTTTCTAATTTTTTTAGCACAATAAACATTTGCATTTAGAAAATTGTTATTTTGATCCAGACGCTAAACAAAATTTAAGTTCCATGGCTTGTTTATTTGAGTATGGATATTCAATTATTTTTGCACGGTTTGCGCTAGACATTAAATTGAATAAATCTCTTATTTGTCATGGACAATTGGTTAACAATTTGTAAGTTTTAAATTGTGCTGGTGGCTCTATAAATAATGTTAAAGCTTCTAACAAACGCATGAGATTGTCTCCCACTAATGAAACTTTCTTGTGGCACCTTAGACTTGGTCATATTAACCTTAATAGAATCCAAAGACTAGTAAAAGATGGTCCTTTGAGTGAATTAAAGGTGGAATCTCTTCCGACATGTGAATCTTGTTTGGAAGGCAAAATGACCAAGAGATCCTTTACATCGAAAGGGTATAGGGCCAAGGAAGTTTTGGAATTAGTGCACTCTGATGTATGTGGACCAATTAGTGTCCAAGCTAGAGGTGGGTATGAGTACTTCATCACTTTCACTGATGATTACTCAAGATGCTATTATGTATACTTAGTGGCTCACAAGTCTAAAGCTCTTTGAAAAGTTTAAGGAATTCAGGACTGAGGTAGAAAAGCAATTAAGTAAAACCATTAAAACACTTCGATCAAATTGAGGTGGGGAGTATTTATCCCATGACTTCAAAACATACTTATTAGAGAATAGGATTCCCAACTGAGTGCACTAGGTACACCCCAGCAAAATGGTGTCTCAAAAAGGAGAAATAGGACATTGTTGAACATGGTCAGATCTATGCTAGGCTTCTTAACTCCCATAACATCTTTTTGGGGATATGCTTTACGAACAGCAATATACTTATTGTATATGATTCCATCTAAGTCTGTTCCTAAAACACCCTTGGAGTTGTGGAATGGGCGTAAGCCTAATCTAAGACATATTCGGATATGGAGATGTCCAACACACGTGCTAAAGGGAAAGATGGATAAGATAGAATCAAGATCGGAAATATGTATATTTGTAGGGTATCCTAAAGGAACGAGAGGATATTACTTCTATAGTCCTCAGAACAAGAAGGTATTTGTGAGCACAAATGCAACCTTCTTAGAGGACAAGTACATAGAAGAACATGAATCCAAGAGCAAGGTTCTTTTGGATGAAATGAGAGAAAACATTCCAAGCTCATGTAGTCTAGAGACCCGTAATGAACCTACTCAAGAGGAATTCATACCTACTTCACCAATAGTCTCTAGGCATAGTGGGAGACAAATGGAGATCCCACCTCCCATACCCGTTAAAGTGCCGAGACAGAAAGTGACAGAGGATGAAGTCCCAACTGTTACATCACCACATGGTGATGATATAGGAGAAGAAGTCATAGGACAGTTACAAGTTCCAATCAACCAAGAACCTCGACGGCTTCAACGTATTGGGAGAATCACTCGGTTACCATCCAGATACTTACTCTATGGAGAGTCTTTCGAGACAGTCTCTACTGAGCAAGAAAAAGATCTCATCTCATTCAAAGAAGCTATGGAGGATACAGATGCTGACCAATAGAGGAATGCTATGGATTCAGAAATGAAATTCATGTACACCAACTCAATCTGGAATCTTGTAAATGCACCAAATGGGATAAAACCCATAGAATGCAAATGGGTCAACAAGAGGAAAAGAGGAGTAGATGGAAAGGTGGAGACCTTTAAAGCTAGACTAGTTGCTAAGGGTTTCACCCAACGAGAAGGTATTAATTATGAAGAAACCTTCTCGCCTGTGGCCATACTTAAGTCTATAAAAATCCTCTTATCCATTACAGCTCATTTTGATTATGAGGTATGGCAAATGGATGTCAAGACTGCATTCCTTAATGGAAACCTTGACAAAAGCATATATATGATGTAGCTAGAAGGTTTTATTCAAAAAGGTCAAGAGCATAAAGTATGCAAGCTGAAGAAGTCTATTTATGGACTAAAGCAGGCGTCTAGATCTTGGAACATCAGGTTTGATCAAACAATTAAGACTTGTGGTTTTGATCAAAATCTTGATGAGCCTTGTGTCTATAAGCGTATTAAAGACAACAAGATCATTTTTCTCATATTGTATGTCGATGACATTTTGCTCATTGGGAATGATATTGGAGCATTGACGTCAGTCAGAAACTGGTTGGCACAACAGTTTGATATGAAAGATTTAGGAGATACCAATTATGTTCAAGGTATCCAAATCCTTCGGGATAGGAAGAACAGGAAGATTGCTCTTTCCCAAGCTTCATACATAGACAAAATACTGGTCAGGTTTTCTATGCAAAACTCCAAGAAAGCTCAAATACCTTTTAGACATGGAATTCACTTGTCGAGGGAGCATTGTCCTAAAACTTCTGGTGAAGTGGAATACATGAAACAGGTTCCTTATGCCTCAATTGTAGGAAGTCTCATGTATGCGATGTTATGTACACAACCTAATATTTGTTATACTGTTGGAATAGTTAGTAGATATTAGTCGAACCCAGGACCTGAGCACTGGACTGCTGTTAAGCATATACTCAAGTACCTTCGTAGAACTAGAGATTATATGTAGGTTTATTCAGCTCCAGATTTGGTTCCTATGGGTTATACTGATTCTGATTTCAAGCTGATAGGGACTTTCACAAGTCCACATCAAGATCAGTTTTCACATTGGGTGGCGGTGCCGTTATATGGAGGAGTGTCAAGCAATCTTGTATCGCTGACTCCACTAAGAAAGTTTTACTAGACCTTGAGGTGGTTCCTTCAGCATCGCGTCCTATTATTTTGTACTGTGATAATAGTGGAGCGGTGGCAAATGCAAAAGAACCAAAAAGCCATCAACGTGGAAACACATTAAACGAAAAGATCACCTAGTTAGGGAAATCGTTCAACGAGGAGATATGACAGTGTGCAAGATAGCATCTGCAGAAAATCTTGCTAATCCCTTTACCAAGAGCTTACCTACTAGGAGCTTTGAGGGACATACTGAAAATGTGGGTTTATTTAACATGTCTCATTTACTCTAGGGCTAGTGGGAGAATTGTTAGTTTAATTGTAGCCCTTCGAATAAATTTATTGTACTCGTGACATTTTGAAATAAAAGATAATAATTTGTTTTTCCAATAAATTGTGTTTGCATTTTGTTCATGGATCGACTTGATATTATAAATTAAGTGTTTAAGTTGTTAAACACAAAAAGATTTGATTTATAATTCAATTTGAAGTTTATTGTCCACAATTGGTAAATAAAGACGAACACTTTATTTTGATAAGATTATCTCAATTTTATTTAAAGTTGATCTTGACTTTAGCAATAAAATTGATTGTACATTTTGGAATGTATTTGACTGGACCACGTGAAATTAATTTATGGAATTGACCACTTGAATTTAATTTCACTTGACTATTGTACGTAGTACCTTAATCCTAAACAAATAATGAACTTTGATTACTAACTTGAAGGTTTTTGAGGTATCAATGAGTGAGATTAAATTACTAATAGAAATCTCGATGCCTTGGGAATTAAAGTGAAATAATTAGAGAACATATATTCGCAATATGGAATCCATAACCTATATAATAGGCATGATCATGACCTCGAGAGATTTTCTAATGAACAGTTAAATCTCAGCTCAGTAATTCGACATGATTGTTGAATTAATATTGTGATGTGATTACATGGAACTGTCAAATAGAAAATGGGATTGAAGATTTAATGTTTATTTGGAAAATGGGCATTTTGATCATTTCACCCAGTTCCAAATATTCAACGTGATTAACGGGGGTAATACGTAAGAGCAATTTGTCAGAGGATATAATTATTGTAACTTCAGTAATTTCAATTAAATTAAGAGTGCAATCACGTTTTTTTAGTGGAATAGAACTTGATTAATAAATTATCTAAACTGATCAAGAGTTGATTGGGTCAAGATTAATTTATTGGAGCTTGATTTAATTGGGCCCATTTGGTCCCTTCAGTGGCTTCAAAAATTAAGAATCGGAATAAGTTATAAGAGTTATAATTTATTATTAACTGTAGAAATATATATAAATAAATTAAACCAAGATGTGTTAAGCATGTGCCAAGCACCTGACATTTAGATATGGTGGTTATGATTTGGATAAATACAAAAAAGATTCCTTTTTTGTTGAAGACTTTTATCCAATCAAAAGATAGAGTTCTTTTGGGATTGAAAGTCTTGTGAATCAAACCCATATATGGAGACACGTACATTCTCTTATGGGTTTAATTATTAAAGTGGAAATTACACCACATGTCAAAATCTTGATTTTTAGTTACACAAATGTCATCCTTTTTCTGACATTACAAATATGGCAATTTATGAAAGTTTTGGACTAATTTACCCCTCTGCATAAATGTAATGCCTTACAGGTTTTGCATTAATTGTAGATTTGACTAGACAGAATTGTGTCAGGGAGGAGGTGTGAGGAGAAGTAAAACAAAGAAAAAAAAGCAAAATGAAGGAAGAGAAAGCCAAAAGTTGAAGCGCCTCTCACCGAAATCACCGACCCTCTCTCTGCAATCGCCAACCCTCTCTCTGCAATTGCCGACCTCACTCCCAGCCTTGGACGACGATCGTCAACGTCGAAATCACTCCCATTGTCAGTCGAATCGCCCAAAGCTGAGCACAACATCGAAGGCTGTCTTCTCCCTTGCGACTGCCAGAGAAACCGAACAAAGGCGAAGGTAAATCTATCCATCTTCTGACTTCCCACTTTTTTCATAGGCATCTACCCATCCACCCATCTTTTGTATAGTGCATTTTGAGAACCGGGAAATTTTGCAGTTTTACACTTTCGCAGTATGTAAAATGAGATGTAGGGTTTAAGATGGCCGTCCATTGATTGTTTATTCTGAATGGTTATTTCTGATTTTTTTTATTGAGTTTAACACGTTTGTTTTCCCCTCCCTGTGAAGCATTGTGTTCGATATTTTTTGAATAGTGGGTGCGACTCTTTGTTGAATAGTGGGTGCGATACTTTATTCAACATATTTTTTGTTCTTATTGAAGCTAGATATATATTTTGTTATATGATAATATTAATGTTGAACAAATAATTGAACAAGGATTCCATAAAATTTTGTGATTTCTTAACGTGTGTTCATGTGTTCATGTGTGCATTAATGAGTTCAGTTGTATGGATGCATACTATAATAAGAAGCTATAATTTCTATATTGTGTAAGTGGAGAATTTGAAGTGGCGTTTGCAAAGGGGGTTTTGATGGATTCTTAATTCTCATTGAAGGAATAAAATGTTGCTTACTTTGGTTTACTTTGAAGTGATTGGTTTTGTTGAGTTTGAGGTGCAGTTTTGAGTTTGTCCAGCCCAGTCTTGTTTTATAACAATTTGAAAATTGTGTTTTGGTTTTGCTGTAATTTTATATTTATGACTTCTACGAGTTATGATTTATGTTCTCATTTAATTGGCAATTTGGTTCATAACATGGTTATTAGCAAATTCTGCCTAAATTATTTTTTGATCCCACGACTTGATTGACTAACCGACCACACAACTTAATTAACTGACCAATCAAGGAACTCAACAAATCTCCCAATGAACAATTAACCATTTCAGTTTGACTATCTGTCTGAGAATGGTAAGCACTATTGAAATTCAATCGAGTATTCACCGGACTCCATAGACTCTTCCAAAAGCCACTAAGAAAATGGGTATCCTTGTTAGATACAATAGATGTAGGAAGTCTGTGTAACAAATATACCTCACAAAAATACAACACTGCCATATTGAATGCATCTGTTGTCTTCTTACAAGGGATGAGCATATCATTTTTGAAAAATAACCCACCATTACAAAGATAAAATTAAAGCCCTGCTGAATTCGAGGAAGGCGCAAAACGATATCCATACTCACATCAGTCCGAGGTTTGGTTGGGATAGGTAACAACGTGTACAACCCAGCATTATTAGCATTTTCTTTGAAAGATAAAATGTACAACAACGTTTAACAAATCTTTATGTTTTGTTCCTCTTTGTTGGCCAATAGTAGGATGCAGCCATAAGTTGTAATATACAATCAAGATCCACATTTCTTTCATTATGCAATTCTTGAACAATTATAAGGTGCAGATTGCTTTTTGAAATGCACATTTGATTTCCTTTGAAGATAAAATAGTCAACCCACACAAAATTTGACTGTGCACCCTCCTATAACTTCTGGATAATTACTGGAAAATATGGATCAGTAGCGTATAAGTCACAAAAGGTCTCAAAATCTAGTACCTCTACTCGTAATTCCATCAAGAGAGATTGACATCTGCTCAATGCATCTATCGTCTTGTTCAATATGCCTTGTGTTTAATCATGAAAGTAATCTGCTGCATGTATGCAATACAAGTTACATGTCGAGTGACACCTTATCTTGAGTACTAAGGTGTTTAAGGGCATCATAATCAGTATATAAACCAACTCTTTCTAAAACAAATAGTGAGTCAATGTTGAATTGATTGGATTATAGCATAAAACACCATATCAAAGATATTATATCGAGACTTAAGGCCTAAGAACTTTTCATTGAAATGAGCCATAGGTCGACCAATCTTACTAAGAACTGTACTAATATCAACTTTCAAAGCATCACATTGTTGCTCAAAAGGTTGCATACAATCAGATAGTACCAGAATCGGAATGAAAGTTAGTTTTTATTTAATCAACCGAAATGATTCATCTGCTTGAAGGCTCCAATGAAATCTCCCTGTCTTAATAAATTCATAATAGATTCCATGATGGTACTGAAATGTGATATAAATCTCCTGTAAAAGAAAGCATGACAATGAAAATTGAAAACTTCCATAACTGTCGTTGACAGTGGCCACTGATTTATCGTTTCGATTTTTGTTGTGTCCAATACTAACCCATCATTTGAAACCATATACTCCAAGAATACTACATGTTTTGTTAGGAAAGATGGATGCATACTATAATAAGAAGCTATAATTTCTATATTGTGTAAGTGGAGAATTTGAAGTGGCGTTTGCAAAGGGGGTTTTGATGGATTCTTAATTCTCATTGAAGGAATAAAATGTTGCTTACTTTAGTTTACTTTGAAGTGATTGGTTTTGTTGAGTTTGAGGTGCAATTTTGAGTTTGTCAAGCCCAGTCTTGTTTTATAACAATTTGAAAATTGTGTTTTGGTTTTGCTGTAATTTTATATTTATGACTTCTATGAGTTATGATTTATGTTCTCATTTAATTGGCAATTTGGCATTCAAATGAGAATTGTGAATCTGTGATTTCGGATACATAATTTATGTTGTTGAAGAAGGTGAAGCTCAAAGCCATATCGTTTATGTTTTCTTAGTTATGTTGAAATTTTGAGTTCTGTAATGTTTCAATATTTTACTTTTTACTAAAATCAAGATTAGTTAGATGACCTACTCATCTTGTGTTTGATGAATTGATTTAAAATCATGTATTATCTGAGTGTTGTATTGTACATGAAATTATTTGGAGTCTGGCGACGTTTCGTGATTTGCTTCTAGTATTTGTGAATTCGGTTGGATGATGGAATGATATTAGTTTTGTGAAAAAGTGCTTGCATTCATTTATGTATTTTCCTTTATTTTTTTGTTAGTTGCTTTATTTCTGAACAGTTTGTTTTGTGATGGCTATAAAATCCAGTATTCTATATATGAATGGATAGCTTTTGACGACCCACATAGTTATCTTAGAGAGATTTTACGTAATTGGAAGTGATTTAGCAATGATTTAGAAGTTCAATGCCTCCCACTGAACTGTCGTTCCCGACAGTAGAGCTCAGGTTTTCTCGATAGTTAGGCCAACCTTCTTGCATGTTTGGACATCAACTGTCGGTATCGACAGATCTCAACAGATCATCTGTCGGTACCGACGGTTGTAGTCAGTTTTTCTCGACAGTTGAGTGTGTCCATGCATTAGTGTGTTTCATTAAATTGCTATTTATGATACAATATCTTTAAGTTTATCCAGTAACCCCAGTGAGTTTTATAAATGCATCTTGCAGGACACAGGACTGATGGAGTTTGATCATTGTATTCCAGAGGAGGCAAGGTTGCGGGCCCACATTTCGCAGAGGAGCAACTTGAAGTATGTGAAGACAGTGATGGACCTTTTCGATGACCGACAGCGCGACGAGTTTCGAAACTCCCCCTTTGGGTATCTGGTCGAGGTTGTAGAGATTCAATTCTCTGCCCAGCTCATCCAGCAGCTCGTGTTCAGAACCATTCGCACTGACAAGGTTAACGAGCTCTGGTTCAATGTGCAAGGCAACATGATGAGATTCGATCTACAGGAATACACCCTTGTGACGGGGCTAAGATGCGGTGTATTCCCGGAGGGTGATGAGTTCGATCGAGTACTGGAGAGGAGAAGGCTGAAGGAGAGGTACTACAAATCCATGGAGAAGATATCGTTGGCACAACTCCAAACTACTATTGCCCGACCTTCGACGACCCGAGCCGATCGCTACAAGCTAGGGCTCGTGCTAATAGTTGAAGGAGTTTTCAATGCCCCTGATAATAACGTCGAAATTGATTTGCGTACACTATTTATTGTCGACAACGTAGATATCTTTTTTGCCTACCCTTAGGGTAGAGTTGGCTATCGACGTTTGTTGCACGGATTCCGGGGTTTCTAGGCAAAGAAATTCCTGAAGGCGAAGAGGAGGCAAGAGAAGGAGGTTACATACACTATTCATGGCTTTCCCATTGCCATGCAGGTACACAAGTTTTAAATAGTAGCATATCATGCTTTATTTGTTTGCCGTCATGTAGCATCGTGCGTACCATCTCAGTTATTTTATATCTGTTTGTCTTGATGGAACAGGTTTGGGCATACGAGGCAGTTCCTGAGATTGGGGAACGTTTTGGTCAGAGAGTTGGGGAACGAATGCCACGATTGCTTAGGTGGTCCGCACGAAAACAACCACAGCATCGTACGTACGATGCATTCTTCAAGAACGTGCGGGTATGGATACCACATGTGTTACTTTTGTTATTCACGTTTCGTGTCATTCCTGAAACTTTTCGTTTCTAATGTATAACCGTACATTGCAGTTGCATGTCTATGCCACACTTCGTCCCACCGATGTTGAGGCGGAACAGCAGTATTTCTCCACTCTTGTGCCGTACGATGATCCTCCGGTGCCCGTGCTGGATGAGATTGCCAGGAATGTTGTGGGGCCGCATTTTAATGCATCACACGGAGGTAGTGGAAGTGGCAGCCAGTTGGTGAGGCAGGAATCCGATGATGGAGTCTCCAATGGAGGAAGTGGTGAGGATGAGACGCCTCGAAATGAAGGTGTTGATACCGAGGAGAGTGGCGAGGGCGCCAGTGAGCGATCCAGCGTCGATGCGGATACTTGTAGAGGGCAGACAGGTGCGTCTTTCACACCTCCAGTGACCCATGTTTCTTCTCCAGTGCGAGGGCCGACGATGGAGACACGGCCAGTTGGCACATCCAGATCAGGCCTCACCAAAGAGGAGGTGGAAGAGCTGTTGTTCGACCAAAGAATTCTCTTTGAAATGCGACTTCGCACCGTCAAGCTTGAAATCGAACAGCACGTGACATCCGAATGTAAAAAACTCGGAGCTTTCTTTGCTACCCTCGTGGCCCCACCTGCTCCGACCCCCGTTGCAGCCGCGATGCCCGCCGATACCGAGGTTGGAGTTTCAGGTAGTATTCCACAAGGTATGAATGTTCAATACATAAACCGTTTGGTTTATATTTTTCACCTATGTTCGATAGTAGCACATGCACCTGTAGCTCACATTTTTTTCCATACGACAATTGCGAGTTAGAAATACATGGAGGAGAAATGGAGCCTTCCCCGGACGAGCGAGACATGCGAGCAGATACAGGAACTGCACATGTACAAGGTACATGGGTTATTTATGAGCGCATTGAAACTTGTTATTTGACGGACTTTGTATGTTGTGGAAGTTGGGAAACCTAATGTATTCACACAGTTTTCATGTTCTCATCAACAGATGGAGGAGACATCGCGGCTCGTCCGGACAACGTATACGACCCACTGCCCGTAGCAACCGACGAACAGATAGGTACGTTGTCATGTGCTACGATTTTCCCTACTATATTCGATGGCATCTACTTCCATTCTGACTTCATGAAAATGCAATAACATATTCCTGTGGTGTGATTGTAGTGTCCAATTAGGTGGAGGACAGATCGAGCCGATCTTTGCCGTCCCGGATTTGAACGGTAACATGGGAATTATTTTTCTCATTTTCTTTCTTCCTGTACGCTTCCATTATCTTCAAACTGTAAACGTCGAACACATATGTAGTTACATATGTGTTGTAATATCAAATGGAGGAGCCATGGAGCCCTCACATGCGGCCTCGAGCAACGATGCCGACTTATAGGGTTGCGATGTTACTGATGGTGATGGTAAGTTCATTCTCTACATCACTTATTATATGTTACGTATGATACGTGAAGGGCATTTATGGTCACTAACTCCCCCCTCCTTTTGAATTCTCGTAGGCGATCTCGCTGAAGTCCCTCTTCTCGCCAGTGTAGCCGAACCAGGACACGGAGTTCCTACGACGAGTCGGCGCTCGGCATGGGTGCGACATCCAGCTCCTGCGGCCAGGACTCCGTATACAAGGGCGGCGAAGCAAACAAATAAGTAAAAGGAGTATGAACTGTCGGGACAGCACGACGGTGGTGTTGTAGTTGGTAATACCCTGTCAGCGATTTGGTGGAGGTGGTGACGGATGGACAGATTCCTCATATTTTATGTTGCTTGGCTGATCGGTAGTTGTAGTGTTTATGAATTGTGTCTGATATTTTAACTTTGTTGATTGTATCAGTCAGGTTCATTTTGTTGTTCGGTATATGTTTTTGTTGGACATATTGTGTACGCTTATTTTCTTTTGGAGGAGGGGAACAAGCGTATGCAACATGTCAATTTCCCAAAATGCTTTGTAAATACTGTTTTGTTGATATTGTTGATATTCGATCCAATCTTATTATAGATGTAATAATATACTTCGAGTCTTTAAGATTTTTTAATTTGTGTTACGCTTCTTACACCCGTGTTGCTTATGTTAAATAGTGAATGTTTTAGTGAATGTTATATTTGATAAATTTATGTAGTGGACATAATATGATGTAAACACTGTCATAATATGCTTTAAATACATGTGCAGGTATGTGCGCATATTTTTCGTTGCGTGCTTATGTATGTACTTATCTGTTGTTCTAATTATATCTAGTCTTCACTATAACTTTAATATGGGACGATATTATTATGATAAATTCTCAAAGTAAGGCATTAAGGCACATACATGAGATGCAACGAGAAGATGAGTCGTTACAAGTATCAAGAGCATGACAACCACGGTAAAAGTAATTCATAAATCAATGAATTGAGTAAAAATAATTATTTCGTTGTTCGTCTTCCATGTGTGTTGCGATGATGACCCGTACGTGTGAGAAACTATACCATTACAACCATGGCAAATTAAAAGTAGCAATTTGATTGAGCAGTTGTTTGTTGCAGATATGGACATTTCCTTAATTGTGCGCATGATTAAAGAGTGTTTAACATTATACTAAGTATGGGGAAATGGGGGATAAAGGTACACTTCACTTATTCAACCATCACACCAAGTGCATTTCAAATTTACAAGGAGATTGGACTTGGTGGTTGGGTAGATGGAGACCATAATTGTTTCCCCTTCAATTAGCTTATAAATATTGTGGGACTTCATTCTCACTTACAAACAAGTTCCTTCAAGACCATTGTCACCCATTCACCTTCTCACAGACACTTATCATTCCTTCAGTACTACTATACGTTCACGTAATGAGTTCTTCCACAGGAAGCAACGAACCATTGAACATGAACGAGCCACTGCCAGTTCTTGGTTCATCTCCACTTTTTCCAATTTATATTTCGTCAGATGAGGAGGAAGTTAACCCTCGTATTTGGAGGGGAGCCATTTCCCTTGTTCCTTTTCCCCACTTAGAAGTTGTTTCCAACGAGGGTGCGCAATCACCGAATGGAGTCCTCAATGAGGATTTCGAGCTGGATGCCGGATACGAGGGGGATTCCGAAGATGAGGACGACTGGATGGCGTACGATCCCCCAAATGCGGTAATTATCATCTCTTCCGACGAGTCAGGTGAGGATAGCGGGGACGGTGGTTCAGTTGTGGACGACGACTAAAGTGACACCCATGGAATGTAGTGAATAAGTACTGTATAGTAAGGTATTTTGTAGGGATGACTTTAGTTAAGACAATACCAAAAAGTCTACGTGAACATGTCCCTAAGATGCAATTCGTGTCATGTTTTTTGAGTTTTCCAGTCGGACTGTCGAGAATTACTGAGACTATCTGTCGGGTACGACATGTCAACTATCGGGCAGTAAGGATGATATGTACAAAAATGGTTATCTATTTTGCAGTATGTAAAACGGCTATTGTGAAAGGTGTGTATCATGGACTAACTTTAATCCATGATTTACGATGACGCAAATGATTGTACATTTCTTAGGGATTCAAGATTGCATTTTGCACTACCTTTAATTTCGATTTAAGATGATGCTAATGATAGTAAATCTGTAGGGGGATAGAAGATTGCGTTTCGAAATGGAAAAAAAAATATATGTGCAGTATCAAACATTTTCCGTTCTCGTGTTTAGAGGTCACAACATGTATGTGTGACGCAGACCGTGAGTGCAGTGCAAGATTCCGTCAACTGTCGAGAATAAGTAACACATCTATCGGGACCGACATTTGAACTGGGCGGGATGTTTACTACGTGCTGGACAGAGAGTGAAATTTTTATGTGCACAACAGAATGCGCAACATGCAAGAACATTAATGATCACAAACTGTAAATCATAACTTCATAATGTTCGATGTAGTACGGAATAATTAACATACAACGTCTATTAACCTGCAAATCTTTAAGGAGCATGTGATACACGGGGATTTGAACACATGGTCTGATTATGACCAACTCTACCACAGTGGGTACATTTTCTGGTAGACCATGCATACTCATACCTAGAACGCTTACGGCGGGTTGGTGGTCTACCTGGAGGATGACGTACGAGTGGTGGGAAAATAGGAGTACATGTAATTAAGCTCGGAACAACCCAATCCACTTCCCTCGGAACAGGATATATAGTTTCGTTGTACGCACCCTTCCAGTAGTCTGATGAATAATAACGGGAGCAAAGCTCGTACAACGTCTTCCCTCTAAAGCAAGCAGCACGACTTGCATGAACACATGGCATACGGTTTAGTTGGAATTCACGACATGTGCAGGTTTCTTCGGACAAGTCAACTATGTCCGTGTCGTTGGATATTCAAACCTGCGTCAAGTTGTTTGTTAGGACATGGGCTCGAAGCCTAATTCCATTTTCAAAAGTCGTCCGTAGCTCGTTCTCCATCCTTGGTGTCAATAAGGTACTGCATTCTTCTACATTTGCTCGACGTTCGTAAATCAACTTCTGCATAGTACTCCAAATGTGTTCAACCAAGCAAGTTATCGGTAACGACCCGGCTTCTCTCAACATCGAGTTCAACGACTCTGCATTGTTGTTTGTCATAATATTGTAACGGTGTCCAATAAATAGTGCTCTGGACCAAAATGAATATCCCGCTCGCTCTAAGTACCTGTGCGCTCTTTCGCTCACTCTACGAATCTGTCCCATGAGTCGTTCGAAGTCCTCGACCCGAAAAGTTGTAGCAGCTCGTTTGAATAGAAATAATAGGCTTGCGTTGTTATACCGGTGTATTAGGTTCTTTTCCATATGCCATATACAACAACCATGCCGAGACGACGGAAACAACTGAGAAATAGCTTTCTGAATACTCTTTTTCCTGTCTGAAACGAACACGAGTTCTTCGGAATCCCCTATAAGGTCTTTCAAGTTTGACAAAAACCACTTCCACGATTTATTGGTTTCAGCATCTACGATCCCCCATGCCAACGGATAAATCTGTTTGTTACCATCTTGGGCAGTTGCCACTAGGAGTCTACCTTTGTATGGACCTTTCAAGTGACTGTCATCAACACAAATAACGGGTCTCAAGTACTGCATGTATCCACGAATGCTTGCACCAAAAGCTACGAAGAAGTAACGAAACCTATTACAAGAATCAACTTCGATGTGGGTAACGGTCCCCGGGTTACTTTCTCCTACGACGTGACAGTACGAAGATAATTTCTGAAAACTGTCCCTTGGTGTACCATGTAGCATATTTAAGGCATGGAGCTTCCCCCTACGTGCTTTGCTATAACTAATTTTTACACCAAACTCACGTTCCATATCACGTGCAATATGAGTAGGTGATTATGATCGGTATGGAGTATCCAATTTTCCCAAAATGTGCTCCGCAATTACAGCACTAGTGGCATGCCGATGTGCGTTACGACGAAAATCAAGGGAACATGTGTAAATTGCAACGAACTTACGGATCATGAAGATTGCAGATTGCTTGACAGTAGAAGCACGTAGCATCCACTTGCAATTATCATCCACACAGACAACTGTTAACATTTTCAAGCTTGACCTGCTTACCCGGGATTGGAACTTCTCTTGCAAAGCAAGTACATGAAGCTTCGAGTACAACTGTTTCTTGGTAAAGAATATTTTGCTTCTCGGCGAGAACCGATGTATTTGCAGCTGTAATCCACTCATCTGTGCACGAACGTCTGGAATTTGATGACATTGTCTCGTCTATTTCATCAATAATAGCACGATCTGTACCATGTAATGGGTTCTCTAAGTTTCGACCGATGCTGCAGCCTCTATATGCTCAATTGGAGGTTCGGGTGGTTCGGTTTGCGACACACTGTGCTGATGATTCATCTCGTCATGTTGTACATTCAGTGGACATTCCGTTGGGCCGAACAAGTTCCCTTCACAGTTTGCGTCTGTTGCCATACCAACAATCGGGAGCTCGGATACCAAATATGTGATGCAGAGTGCAGTTTCCTTATGAACAGATACGTACCACTGTAGATCCTCATCGTCGCGTATCTCTGCCGGAGGTAGATTCAAGTTCGGGACTTTGAACTTCAATTGGATTGCATTGCGGGATTCAACGATACCAAGTTTCTCCTTCAATCATAACACAAGTTCTGTTACGGTAATACTTCTTGACACTAAAATGGAAGTGGTTTTGTCTCCTCTCCACTTCCATTCATCATCTGAGTGAACGAAGTTTCCTCTATGCGACACGATGAATCTGAAATCATGACTCATACCTGAAATATTGGGACTGCAAAAGTGAGAATTCTGCACATTCATATGTCGACATTTCATAACATCAAATTGGCACGCGAAAATACTTACATCCATGTACTACCAAAGATATAAAAGATTATCAGTTTTCAGGTGTCGAAATCGACAATTACATTTTCTATCCCGACAATCAGTAAATGTCGAGTTCGACAGTTAAAATGTCTAACCCAACAGTTTCCAAGATACTGCTCGACAGTTCTACTGCCATAACTTTCGAGAAAGATAAATTCCATGTGCTTCACTGTTTGACAAATTTATTGAAAACGGTAAAGGCCATAATAAATTCTGAACTACAATATCACTGTATCTTTTTAGAAATGAACAAGGTATCACTTAATGCTTCATTAAATGTTGAATTATATATGGAATACTTCACATTTTCTATATAATATTGGTATAATTTTTCTTTCTAAAATATACCAAAAATTAACTACATCAATGAATAAGAGATTGAAAGGGTTCATTTAAATATGATCATATTGTATTGAACATTTAAAGTAGTCAACTATGACATGAAATGAACTTTTTTCTACTACCTCACTTTTCAAATTTGTCAATGGCTTTCCTTGTTTCCTTGTTGATGATGGAGTGGAGATGATGAAGAAGAAGCTCTTTCAATTCATATGTGTGTGTGTATTTTGTAAAGATTTCACCCCTTTTTTAATCAAAAAAAATCTTATTATACAATATAATATCATATCTTCAATATTAAATTTAAACCAAAAATAAATTAATCACATCATAACATTAATTGCATTCAAATCAAGCATTTATTGCTCCAAAAAGGTGTTAAAGGGTAAAGTGGACATTTTGTAGGGAAAAATTGACATTCTTGGAAGAAATTGGTGAATGTCCAAATTTTTTTTGCATTTTCAATTTTAGTGGCATTTGTGTAAATTCCCCTTAATTAATATATGAAAAATAAAATTCTTGTGCCCAGACACAAAAAGAAAAATCTCTACAGTTATTTTTGAGTTTTTGAAGAACACTGGAAAAGGCCAAAAAGTTTGAAGGAGAACTAAGAAAATCAAACAAGGAGGCTTGAAGGTGGAATCAGGGAGATCAAAGATCAAAAGGATTTTTTTAAAGCACGCTACAAGGGTAACTTTTAAAACACTTATATGTTAACTATAGTCCATTTTATTTAATTTTTGTTGATATACAATTTAATACAATCCGTTGTATTCTTCCAACACATTTTACGTTTAGTTTTGTGTTTTGATTTTAACAATTTCCATGAGTTCTCTACCTTATGGTGTGTAAAAAAGTTATGCACTCTTCTAACAAGAATCAGACTTTCCAACAAACCCGTCTTTCGTATTTTGTCGTGCTCTTCAGTGTGATTTTACAAGTGCAGGGCTATATATAAGAGAAGGGTAGTCTTCCTTGCGAAATTGAAATTTAAAATATTGTATCAATGGATTTAGAATCCATTACATGAATCCTTTCTTGTCCCTTTCTTGTATTCGATCACCCCTTTACTTCAGTATGGATATAATCAAGAAGAAGAAAAGTCGAGTCAGCAATTATTTTAACTTTTTGATAGAATTATTTTGGTGTAGATACAGAGTTACTTTGTTCACACGAGGGAGAAGAATGAAAGAAGAGTACAATGGCTGATATATCATCTATAGCTATTCCCCTTCTCTTTTTCTTCCATGCACGGACAGCACACTCTACCAGATGCTTAGCCGATTTTCCCCTGTCCGGAGTTGTCGATACTATTTGTAGGGCTTCTTGGTTCGATACAACGTCCCACACCTTCACACGAAAGAATAGTTTATTATTGATAAAGTATTCGACTATATAGCTAAAAAATGTAAATAGTAAAGTCAGGCAGCTAAAGCAATCCAGATTGGTTAACAAGGTATACATACCCCATCTGTTGCCAGCACGACAAACTGATCTTTACTCGTTATATGTCTCTGTGTCACTTCAGGGACGGAAATAAGTCCAAAATTCTTAACACAATAGTCCCCAAACGCTCTAGACATTGCTAGTCCAGGAGATTCTTCGTCTGGCAACCACACTCTATGAACCCCGGGCTCATCATCCAGACAGAATACCCGGCCATTGCACTGAGTTATCCGCTCAGCCTCCTCTGTTCATATATTTAGCAGAGTCGTATAATGGTTAGACATTGGAATAGACACAGAGAGAGTTAGGGAGACGGAGAGAGACTCACGAGGCAGATTAGGCTTGAAGTCGACAGTAAGCTGAACCGGTACCAAGTTTCCACCATCAGAAGTGGTGGCCAATACAGCACGAGAGTCACCAACATTTGCTATGAAAATAAGCTCACCCTGGAAGAACATCATGATTTAGGACGAAATGCAAAATATGCTGATCTTGATGCAATTGTATAAACTGGAAATACTAGCGAATGTGCCAGCTTATAATTAGTATACTAATACTGAAAATATGCAGAGAAAGACGATAATCAGAGAAATCTGGCCGTCCTTATTAATTCCTTTACGCGAGACTATAATGATAGGAAATTCTACCCAACCACATGAGAATCAAAGGCAACTTTCATGTAAAGAAGCTTTACACTAAATTAGTGGGCTAAAGTATTGAAATACTTGTGCATGTACAGGAATGGTTAGAGATTGTAACGAATTATAATTAAGGGTCTGTTTGACAGGGCTTTGCTTCTTGTAGAAAAGGTTCCAGTGAAAACTACCTCATGTCAACTTCCTTTAAAAACCTTTTTAGTTAAACAAAGTACTTTTAGATTATCCCTCCAAGTTCAAAACCACTTTCTTTTAGTCTCATAAACAGATTTTGACTTTTCAAAAGTTCTGTCAGATGGGCTCCAAGTACATTTGATGCCTTGGATCTTACATGCTATATTTCCATCTAATCTACATGTGTCTAGATCCTCGAAACTGAAAATCAAATTTCTTCACTTGCAGAATGCAGATAAGCATCCGGGATAGCAACCATTCAATCATCAGCTCGTAAACTGGTCAACTCTCTCTTTGATGACCACTTAACTAAACTCTTTGCTCCTACCAAAGGCACATTCCATATTCCATTAAAGGCATTTAACTTCAGACTTATTCACTTTGGCAAATGCCGTGATGTTCTTACATTTGACAGTGCCTAAATTTTGTAATGCACCAGCGAATACAGTGTGCTTCGTGTTGTTCCCTATGAACTTAAGATTTCTAGCATGAAAAAAATGCAACTACACGAACAATGACCTTGACAACTCGTTTGCAGTACATAGTCGATACTGCAACTACTCGTCCATGGATTCGCTAATCATAATGTAAAGCGAAAAAATAAGCAACTTTTATCACCTGCTTAACAATTGTCAAAGCAGTGGTTCCGCTGTAGAATGAATCAATTTTCCGGTGGTGTTCCAAATCCTGATCTACAGCAGCACACGTCTTCAAGTAGGAATGCTTCCATATATTGAATTTATGAAGCTTTTTATCTGATTCCATATCGAAATCTGGATCAAGTGAAGCTTCAACAAGCGTTTCTTGCCAGTTACAAAGAAGAGACGATGGCAACGACTCTCTAACTCTCTTCGCCACAAAATGTCCCCACGGACCGTGTCCATCAAATATCCCGCAGAATATCATCTCTTCTTGGCATCCAAAATCCTACAACAGTAAATTAAACAACCTATTTATCACAAAGAAACCTCAAAGAAAGCCACATTTTCGTAGTTAAATATACCTCCCAAACGATGCAGCAATCTTGATTCACACCTTTCTGCCCTCTCTTTGAGAAAACAGAAGCAAAATTTTTCGACCCGATGACGTTGATAATGCCTGACGATCTTAGTATCAGGTCATTCTTTTTTGCATTTTTTATCATAGATTCAACAGTCTCTTTAGCATCAGAATTTCCACAATTGTTCTTCAAGCTCTTCATTTTCTTGGTCGAAAGGGTCCTTGCTAATCCATTGAACATCGACGATAAATGCCCCATTGGCACAATTCTTTATCTGCAAAGATTCAAATCATACTCAAATCACACAGATAGGCATATAATCTATATGTAGACATGATCACATCAATCTTGTACAGAATTTGGAAATTACACAGATCAAAATTTAAAGCCCAGAATACTCTTTATTGTATTTGCTTAAAATAAGCAACTTATGCCAAAACAATCAAGAAACAGGACAGAATTATCTGTAATGTATCACAAATGTAAGAAAATAATGAACTAGACACCATAATTTCCTTTTTCTTGATTTCCTTCTTTTTACAGCAAAAGCAAAATGAACTGAACTTGCAAGAACACTAAAAATTTTGATCAAAGAAACAAATCCAATATCTCAAACAGATTGAAAAGGAGAAAGACCTTAAATTTTTGAGGCGAAAAGTGAAGAGAAAGTAGAGGTGCCACTAAGCCGGAAACTTATAAGGCCGAGGGAATATTGACTTTGTTTGCCGTAAAACGATGGGATTCCGACGGGAAGAGCTGAGATAACGAGACATTGATGCATAATAATCCACAATTCGGTCCTTTTTAATGTGTGTGGAGAAGAAAACAAAGAGCCTTTTTGGCTTTGGCACACACGGATAATCAATACATACAAAGAGTTGCGCGTAAAATACCATATACTTGTGGTGTTCATTTCGTTAGTTCTTCTAATAAATTGTAGTTTTATGTTAAACCCTACGTTATGGCATGAAAATGACATATATAACCGTAGATTACATTTCACTACTTACGATAGATTTGTTGTACTGCCCGATGTTGTCTAGATGTACTTAAAATGACAATTATACCCATCTAGTCAAGACTTTCAACAAATTTCAAAAATAGTTGTGGAGTATCGAATAAGGGCCGTTTGGCAAACCTTCCAACAAGTCAAAATTTGCTTTTGAGACTAAAAGGTAAAATCTATTTGAATGAATTTGTAGAAGTGTTTTGTTTGGCTAGAAGAGTTTTGAGAAAAATATGATTTAGATACTTCTTCAAAAAACCCTCTATAAGAAGTCAAAGGAGAAACAAAGCCAGAAATTTTGTAGAAACTCTTATACAAGAAAGCAGAAATACTATCGAACGAGCCTTAAATTAAACCAGATAATTTCTTTTGTTGAGCTTTATAAATAAGTATTGATAAATTATTAGAAGTACAATCTCAACGATTTTAAAATTATTCGGGAAACAAATAATGGCAACATCTATATATTTTGTTGGAACGTCCTTTATTTCTAAAGATCATTTAATTCTATTGTATCTTTCTGGCTGTGAATTGAACTGCAGAAAAGGATTCATGTAACTTTAACTCTTAACTTTACCATTTTATGTTTAATTTTTTTATTATTAATTTCCAGAATAATAGGAAACTATGATTATAGTTTTTGCTTAGAATCTTATTATCTCGTGGCTAACAAGCATAATGAGGTTGATTTCTTTATATTTTCTCATTTTATAATAAATAATTTAGTAAAGCATAGTCAAAAAGCTTCTTATTCATAACTATTAATAGAAAATGAATAATAAATCGTCTCAACTAATAAATAATTAAGGTGATTAAGATTTGTATTTTAAATTCCAATAAAATAGATTGTGTTTTTTCTCCAATAAGTGATGCAGGAACAGTTGACATTTCTTATTTTGAAAAAATGAATGGATGAACATGCTTGGCCAAATAAAAATATTAGATTGATTTAAAAATGTAAGATATTTTTATACATTACATATACAAGATTGATAAGATTTGGTTCCTCAACTTTTTTTATTTTTACTCTCTCCTGCCCCCAACCTTTCATTTATGTGTATATCGTCCTTCATTACGATTTTTATCTATTTTGTCGTTAATGCGATGTAAAGGTTAACTTAAAATATAAAGAAACAAAATAAAAAAATAACCCAAAAAAAAAAAAGGAAAAGAGAGGAACTAAGTGGGAAAAAAATTAAAATAAAAAAAGTCTATTTTTTCACAAGAGTAATATTCTTCGTAATTGCTCACACGGCAGTCATCCTACGTAACATACACATAACAAGTGATTATTTGATACATTAATGCGATAACTTTTTATTAACTCATAAATCAAATAATCATTGCCATGTGTATGTCACATAGAGTAACTGTTATAACGAGGGCCTACAAATAGTATTATTCTTTCCACAAACCTCAATCCCACCTACCCGACACCACCACACAGCGGCAATGGCTAGCCGTGACCTCCCATACCCCGAAAATCGCTGCCTAGACTTTCATCTCTCCCAAAATTTCCACAATTTGCAGTACCCTAAACACCCACAACCCACGCTACCAACCTCCTCTCCCCTCTCGCTATTGAAAAATCTAGAAATATTCACTACTATTGACGATGTAACTCATAGAAAATTCATTTTCCCTAATTTTCAACCATGTTTGTTGGCAAACCAAGGGGAGAAATCCTCCCTAGATTGCGGATTTCGCCCAATTGGTTCACTTTGAAGAGAGCCAACTTCAGAAGAATCGAAATCAAAAAATTCCAAAGTGAAATTCCAAGGTCAGGGACGGGAGAGAGGATAAAAATTGAATGGAATGAAATTGCCACAACTTTAAAAGGTTGGGATCCGAAGTGAAATTTTACCCTATTTAATATTATCATGTACGTAGCTTCAAATATATTATATTGGGTATATTAACGTCGTCATATTTTTAATCTTTTTTATCACACATAATGTGTTAACTATGTCAATTAATTTATAGGAATCAAATATTGTATATTGAAATTCAAAGACAGGTCACAGGTGGCAGAGCTACGAGAATTTCTCGCTGAACCTGTATAAACTGACCTTATTGAACATTTAAATTAATCCTCTTATTATAGCTATACAATGACTCGTTATTACTAAAAAATTTAATTATTGAATTTCAACCCCATACTCGCATCTGCAAGTTAGGTAGGTTGGTCGTAGTCGTACCCTATTTTCTTGGCATTTTACGGTAGCATGTGTAGGTAAAATATTTCGTCTTAAGCTCAAGGACCAAGGCATGTCCAATTATAGTACTTGTTCGGTAAAAATTATCTATTTTGCTTTATTTGCTCGGTCGGGCCTTCAAGCTCCTCAATGCGACTATTTTGAGTTCAATATGTTCGCTAGCACGATCCTTACAAATAACTAACTACATATAATTCTAATAATGAATTATCATGTCATGTTAGGTCGATTGACCTGTAACCATATACAAGTGGTAGTTAAGTATATTGAATGTATCAATAACTTTTTAAGTTATGAAACATGAAATATAAGTCAATCATTAGTGCGGAGAAAAAAGAAAAAACAAATCCCACCATCAAATGTTCATGATAATTGGAATTTCTAAAAGTTCCCATTTAGTTACTTAATTTCAACAAGAAGAATCATGAGTCGACTCGGTGGGAATGCTTTAGTATAGAGTACATCATGCTATATAATTGAAAATACGGTTAGTCTTTTGGTTATTAATAGCTTTAACCAACCCACTTCCCCATTGAAAAACAAAAAGAAGACGTAGAAACAAACCCACTCCCAATTGATTTCTTATCAAAGTGGGATAATAAAACAAAATCAAGTTGAGGGCATGAATATGGTCCAAGAATAAGGGCTCGTTTGAAAGGATTTTTGGGAAAAAGGAAAAAGGTTATTTTTAAGGATACGAAATTATTTTGAACATGTTTTGATAATATTCTGAAAGTACTTTGTTTGAGTAAAAGTACTTTTAAAAATAGTTAATTTAACGTATCTCAATCAGGAAGCTCTTCTAAAAGAAGCAGAAGCAGAAGTAAAAACAAAAACTCTATCAAACTAATCCTAAATTTCACTAAAAACGAACTTTAAGAAACACATAATTCTTTGTGTTCAATTCACAAAATAACACTTGTAGATTTTCGTAAAGTACTCGTTATTGGAAAGGAAAAAATAGGGATGCTATATCTTCAATCGGTAACACCTTTTTCACCTCTTATTCCAATTTTTGCACTAATAAAATTCCACATTCACTACTGGATTGGGAAATGCGGGTGAGATTGAAAATTGGAGTTAAAATAACGGTAACAAAGAGATACGATTTTATACAAAATCAATGAATTATGATTTTAATGGGCCACTGAATGCTTAAAGTGAATGTTTCTATGATTATTTTCTTTGTTGGATAAATGTTGCATATCATTGTGGGTCCAAAGCTATTTTTGATCATACATTTGGTACCACCCTAAGAACATTCTACCTTGTCACACCAATTATTTTTAGTAATACTATGAAATAATTAATTATTTGTACCGAATAAAATTTTAACGGTTCCATCGAACTGTAGTATGGAATCATTTCAGAGATCTCAATTGGAGCGATTATATAGTCATGAATATATAACTCTTAAATTTAATAATTCTATATATCGCTTCAATGTTTTAAGTTCAAATCTCGACCAACAAACTTGTGAAATTGTATACAATTTTTAAAAGAAAAATTATCAAAGGATTTGAATAAGTTGAAGAATAATATTATTCAGCCCTTGTTTGTCAATCATTTTTTCACATTCTACCACATTATTTTTTCTACAATACTCACTTTCAATCACACATTTTTCATTAAAATAATATTACACATAAATAAAAAACTTTTCCTTCCTTTTTAACCGCGCATTTCAACGTCAATCACTATTCTATACTTCAATTTTTGAAATTAACGGGCCACAAACAGGACCTCATAATCATTATCTATAATAGTCATCCTATATGACAACATATTATTTGAGACATTAATTTTTGCAGCTTTAATGCCTCATATAACAAATTGTTATCGCAATTGATGATTTATAAATAGCATTGCTATATATTGGAGCCGTAGATTCGAAGTAAAATCTAACTGCGCTAACAAGTGGCAACGTGGAATGCAGATAGTGCTGTCGGTGCAAAAAGCGCCGAATAAATTCTTTTACTGAATCGATTCTTATCGAATGAGAAGAAGACACGTAGTAGATGAACAATCACACATGGGGCGGCGCAGTGGAAAACGACTTGCAGAGTCTCCGTGATTAAATTTTCCTGCTTTGTTAGGTCATGGGTGATGGCGCATGGGATTGAAACTCTGGTCCACTGCACCAGTAAAATTGACATATTCGTTGAACAAAATCATGGACACCTAAAAATTCTATGCACGGAACCAAAACGGTACCAAAAAGTGTATATAGATAAGAGGAGATTTTGTGAGGAAGGGAACGGGCGGTGTGGGATCCTATTTTTGTCCTTTTTAATTATTTATATCTTTAGCAATATTAATATTTTATCTCTCAAACAATGGTTGTACGTGCATTTTAAGGACAATATGTATCGAAATCATCTATTGAGAATCGAGTACCAAAATTTCAAATTTTAGAGATTATAATAATGTTTGGCAGTACACACTTTAACGTTTTAATATGTCATTTCAAGATAAGATATTTATCTATTAAAAGAGTTGAAATTATCATCAAGACAAAACACATAACTCATGTTTGGTCCATATTTTTTTAACTCATTTCAACTATATTTTTTATCAGATAGATAACTTTTATTAATTTTTCAAATATATACTTTATTATCTTTTATCTACTAAAATCTATTTTTTAATCAAACCAAAACTAAACAGGGTATAGATGTGAGATTTGATTTTAGTATTTTATGTGTGATTTATTTAATTAGAAAACTCGTCGGTATTGCTTCTAAGTTTAGGGAGTTAAGGTGCAATTTTTATATCATGTGGACATGGAGAAATAGTGTGTTGGTTTGGCTTCGTTTCCGTTCAAATTTAATAAAATTTAAAAAAAGCTTCAACTTTTTGCGATATTTTGTGTTCTCTGGAGTCGTCAATCTCTTTGTTTAGTTGGCTTTTGTTACGCTCCGATCTTATACGCCTCGGAACACGCAGCACCACATATTCCGATCTGATAAAGACCCGTCCGAAATGTTTTCGAAGTGATATAGTGATTCCTACTACTGACCTGTCGAAACACCTGGCCCCGAGGTCGAGGCCAAGTGGACCCCGGTTAGAAGATCCGCCGCCAATTTCAGAAAGAGATTTGTGCCAAGATCCTTCCTGCACCTAAGGTTTAAATTGATTTGACGTCTCCATGATGCTAGTTGATGTGACTTATCAACTTTATGTCAATTCAACTCAGAAGAAACAAACTGTCCGCCCACTCTACAGATGCGGCTGATTGACGCCTTTGAGCGGACGCCTCATACCGTCAGATGTATACACGCGTCCCACATCCAACGGTTCATACCACCTATAAATACCCAAGATTTGACAAGAGGCAAAGGTAATGAAACTCTTACTATACAGCACTCTATAGCAAGCTTATATATTTTCTCCTCCCCCTTTATCATTGATTTGCACAGCCCCTGGGTACTGTTCCGACCACTTAAACCTGACTTGACCGTCGGAGTGTATACGGCCGTTACCACCCCCGCTGGTTCCAACCGTGTGCGTCTGACTATTCGCTAATTGTGCACAAGGAGGAATACGTGGAGTAGCTTTCAGTTGGCCACGTGGAAGGACCAATTTTCGAGGTCAACAGATTGACACCATCTGTGGGAAACACTCCCCATTCGAAGTTTTGCGTTCTCCATCGAAGAAGTTACCGGAAAACTAGCAACTAACCCTGAAAAGGGGACATTCTTGAAAAAGAACAAAGTTGAGTTACAATCCAAAGTTCTCACTACCCTTGAAAAAAGAGGTAAGATGAGCTACAGCCATGAAGACGACAACCCCATGAGAGGCCTCTGAAGAAGAGGTACTCCATAACAATGTTACTCATCAGAGACCACATCACCGGCGTCGTCGAGGTGGAAGAACAGTCATACTCACTGAAGGAATGGCTCAAATAGCTGCAGGTATGAGAGACATAGCAGCTCAGAATATGGCAATGTAGGAACTCCTCATGCAAACCCAGGGTCATCAGGGCTATCAAATGCCCCAAGGATCTTATCCTGTGCGGGAAGCCCCTGTATCTCACTCCCGATGCCACATGAGCCGGCACACAGAACGTCCCCTCGAAAGGGAGATGAACGCCGAATCTACATCTTATGTGCAAGGGAGTCAGCCATCAGAACCACACTTGGGGGACAATTTCCCTCAGGAACATGAGGAACAAAGGTCGGTAAGTGTCTTCGACCAGATAGGGGAGGATCCTAGCAATAGGGTCAGCCCAGCAAGAGGATCAATTCGTCCGGATCACGAACAAGAACATGCTCCCCCTCCTCCTCCTAGAAATAGGAGAGGGAGGAGGAACCTAGTCGATTGGGGAAGTCGAGGAGAAGCATCTCCACCTCCCCAGGACATCCAAGATGATGAAGGGTCAGATGGGCCCTGTCGATCTTACGAGATTGACGATGATGATGATAACCTCCCTTTCTCAAGGGAGATCCGAAGCTTCCCAATGCCAACGAATTTCATGCCCCCTAAGATCCCCAAGTATGAAGGAAAGGGGGATCCAGAGAAGCACCTCACCAAGTACATGACATAGATGAGCCTGAGGGGAGCCTCGCCTGCTTTAAAATGCAGAGCCTTCCATTTAACACTAGGCAGGACTGCCGAGGTATGGTACAGCAAGCTTCCTCCCCTAAGCATCAGAAGTTGGCCAGATTTGAAGAAAGCATTTTTGAACCAGTACCTCTCACGCAGGGAAGGAGAGGCACCAGTTCAACGCCTGCAAGACATGAGGCAGGCCCTTGGGGAGACGTTGAAAAGCTAGACGAAATTCTGTGCGTAACAGTGACTTCACGATCAGTAACAACTGTCTCGGGAATAACCATATCATCTGCAGGAACTATCTCTACTGTTTTCCAAAAATCTCGGTTATTATTATCCGCTCCATCTGAATCTTCGCGTTTACCTTCGACAACATCCTTCTTAACTAAAGTCACGCTAAGAACAATCGGAGTCATATGCATTTTATTCAATTCTAATAGATAATTCAATTCAACATCATTAGCAACAAATATAGGTGGCATCAGAATGGATGAATCCACATAACCATTGAATAAATATCTTAGTTGCATATCGTACTGAGAAGAATCGACATTCAGCTTATTTTGCAAATCCTGGTACACTTCCGCATTTGATGTACTCTCTGTTACGGGAATTGCAATACAACCACATACATCACTCGTCCATCTCCATTCTCATCTATTATTTTCATTCAGTTCGAAATCACCTAAATAACAGACCGAGATTATCGTATCTGCATGACGATATAGAATTTTTAAATCAATTACAATAACAAAAATTCAGATATTTAATCAACTTGTAATTAAAATTATAAGACACTTGCCAAAACATAAATGAATAATAAAAAAATTCGTAAAACAATCGAAAAAACAGCTGACTGTGGACTGTTTTACAGCCGACAGTCGGCTGTTAATGTGAGAAACAGCCGATTGTCTAACAGCCGTTGGTCGACTGTTAGACAGTCGTCTAACAACCGACAGTCGACTGTCTGCTGTCTAACAGTCTCCGTTAGCATCTCACAGTTAATCATCGGACTGTTTATTTTGCGTATGACTTTTTATTTTTCTATGGTTCTAAAGAAAAAAATTATAGATCTGTTAAAAAAAATTCTACTAACTACTGTGTTATTTAACTACTCAAACGTACACTAATTTACTGAAATCGAAATTAAGCATGTGTAAAAATATACTTACTGATTTGAAGTAATTGATCTGAAAAAAAATTTGACTTCGACGTTTAAAATTTTTTGATATTTTGAGGTTCAAACAGATGAAAAATGAGAGTTTTTCTGTGTTCGAAGCTCATTCTGCATTTTTATAAGTGGGGAAGTGTTTGATTTTCAGTTATTAACTAAAATGGTAATAATATCTTTTAAACTATCTAATATTTTGTAATTATATAATATATTTAAGGGCATCTATGTCTTTTATCATTCAAGAGGTTAATGTGATAATTTTCAAGTTTTTAAAAGTCCAAGTGGAAATAAGGACCTTTGATTATGTCAATTTTAAAAGTACCCCCAAACTCATTTATAATTTGTATTGCATGTTGAATTTTGACATTTTTTTATTTTCCTCTTCAAACTCTGGGTTTTAATTGTCTTTATTAGATTTTTCATGATTATATTAAAACTCTCTATAGAAAAGTTCAAGTAAGAATACGATGATTTTTTTTTCAATAGAGCCCCATATTTTAAGTTGGTATATGGCCTCCAAAATATTAAGGTTAGCCTCGGACCCACCTCATGTGAGAGAGTTGTAAGGACCCTATAAAATGGAGCCTGTATACTCAGCTTTATTGTGATTTCGATGCATATTGTCCTTAAAATTCATGTGAATTGCACGTCAAGAGAACTAAGAATTTGCCGGTTTAATATACGATTAAATTTTTCTTTCACAATTCACATCATATTACGTAATCCACTGTGTATATTTTTATGTATAAATAGCAAAATCCCAAACATTTTCCCTTGCTTCACTTTAGACTCAACATGGCATGTTTATTTTTGTCATATGTGATTTTTCAAAATGAAATAGTTATATTCGCATAGAACATCAAAATTTCTAGGACCTCCTCTGAATTCAACTATAATCAAAGCTGTTGACCTCGAAAATTGGTCCTTCCACGTAGCCAACTGAAAGCTACTCTACGTATTCCTCCCTGCGCACAATCAGCGAATAGTCAGACGCACACAGTCGGAACCAGCGGGGGTGGTGACGGTCGTATACACTCCGACGGTCAAGTCAGGTTTAAGTGATCGGAACAGTACCCAGGGGCTGTGCAAATCAATGATAAAGGGGGAGGAGAAAATATATAAGCTTGCTATGGAGTGCTGTATAGTAAGAGTTTCATTACTTTTGCCTCTTGCCAAACCTTGGGTATTTATAGGTGGTATGAACCGTTGGATGTAGGACGTGTGTATACATCTGACGGTATGAGGTGTCCGCTCATAGACGTCAATCAGCCGCGTCTGTAGAGTGGGCGGACAGTTTGTTTCTTCTGAGTTGAATTGACATAAAGTTGATAAGTCACATCAACTAACCTCATTGAGACGTCAAATCAATTTAAACCTTAGGTGCAGGAAGGATCTTGGCACAAATCTCTTTCTGAAATTGGCGGCAGATCTTCTAACCGGGGTTCACTCGGCCTCGACCTTGGGGACGAGGTGCTTCGGCAGGTCAGTAGTAGGAATCGCTTGTATTTCGACAGGTCAGTAGTAGGAATCGCTATATCACTTTGGAAACACTTCGGACGGGTCTTTATCAGGTCGGAATATGTGGTGCTACGCGTTTCGAGGCGTATAAGATCGGAGCATAACAGTGATCTGCCAAGTCCAGGTATGAATATTTATATCATGGGTGGACTTGCTTTCCTGACCGGACCGCAAGTCGTGGGAGTTTTGGGGGTTCATCTGTTACAGTAATCGAGGTTATGATCCCAGGCAGACGTGGCAAAGTTTCGTTACTGTGCATAGCATACGAGGCGGTCAACCAGCATGGAACTTCGCGTCAGGTGCGTCGAAGCTTCGTGAATATGGTGCGCTGACCCCACAGACCGACGCGTTGGGAGATTGCTAAAACTTTGTAAAGCATGGGAGGGAACGCATCATCTGAGGCGATGACCCAAATGGGCCTTCGCGTCAGGTGCGTCCAAACTTTGTAAAGTTGAGTGAGGAGCTTATCTGCCACCGGTGCGCTGACCCACAAGGCCGATGCGTTGGGAGATGGCTAAAACTTTGTAAAGCATGGGAGGGAACGCAGCGTCCGAGGTGATGACCCAAAGGGGCCTTCGCGTCAGGTGCGTCCAAACTTTGTAAAGTTGAGTAAGGTGCTCATTTGCCACCGTGCGCTAACCCACAAGGCCGATGCGTTGGGAGATGGCTAAAACTTTGTAAAGCATGGCAGGGAACGCAGCATCCGAGGTGATGATCCAAAGGGGCCTTCGCGTCAGGTGCGTCCAAACTTTGTAAAGTTGAGTGAGGAGCTCGATCCGAGGCGATTCAAACGTCAAATGATTTGACAACTATTGCGTGTTTTCAAGGTGACAGTTGGGTGCCATGCCTATTCTCCTAAAAGGCTGCTGCGGCTACTAATTATTATTGACGACTGGTTGTAATCGAGGTGACGCGTTTTAAGCAAGCGTGAAAGTCACAGCGACATCTTGGGCGTAGATCAAATCTGGCGTTTTATTTCAATAACCTAGATTGAAGATGCGATGAACGGCCTAGATTGATCGCATTTGAATTCGATGGTGGAGATCGGATTTGTCTTTCTATAAAAGGAGGACTTTGAGGTTTTCTCAGGCTTTCTACCCTTGTGAAACAAATACTATATTTTGCTTTCAAGTCATTGGCGATTTTCAGCGTTTTCTAAGCAATTCCAACGAGAAAATTAAACTTTCGACGACCTTACACCATTTCTGGCTAGGAAAACTTCCAAACTCGTAAGTTTCAGTACCTATTTGGGCTTTTAAATTTGAAAGAATGGCCTCAGAGGCGAGTTCTGGTTCGGGGAGGGGTTTAGAACTGGTGAGGATGGACGAGCCCATTGTGGCGACCTCCTCAAAAATAGCCGAGGCAATAATAGGGGGGAAAATATATGAAAGCGACCGGATAGCCCAGCAGATACTTCCATGCATTGGGGGGCATTGGATTACCCATCCAAATTAAGAGAGGCCAACCTGGGGAGACTTAGGACAGAGTATAGGATCCCTGATAGCATAGATTTGATCCTCCCCGGGGCGAAAGAGAGAGCCTGCTACCCTAGGCAGGGCTGTGTGACCATTAGTGAGGCGATCCTTAGGGCCGGACTTAGGCTGCCCATTCACCCATTCTTTAGGATGATGCTTAAGTCCTATGGGCTAGCCCCGACGCAGCTCAATTCGAACTCCTGGAGCCAAATGGTGGGCTACTGGATGTTGTGGAAAGAGGCGTCATTAGGGGTGGAGATGCCCCTCTCCGTTTTCCAGACCCTTTATATACCTAAGGTTACTGCCGGGGGGATAAGACTCGGGGATGGTATTACCTTACTTCATGGGGTTCCCACATTCCATTCGTGGTCGATCTGTCGAGCTCCATCAAAGAATGGAAAAGCTCATGGTGCTGGGCCGCAGGGCGATGGGACACGATGGAGGGGGACCCCCTGGCTCCTCTTACAGTCCCGACGAAGTATTCAACACTTAGTGAGTATAGTAGTAGTTTTTCCTTATATTTCTCTTCGGTTCGAATTGTGCCTAACAGTTACATTTCCTTTGTAGGTGCTCTTCCTCGGTGCGAGCTGTCAACTGAGGACTTTGACACCATCTGTGTCATTTATCAGCTACCTCAAAAGAAGAGGTCTTACCACAGGCTGATCCGAAAGAACATCCACTTCATTACTCACGATCTAATGGCATCCCAAGGTAACTGGACCGAAGTCTTTGCTTTTTATTCCGAACTCCCAAGACTTGTATTAATTCCTTATTTGCTCTTTGCAGACAACTTTAATAAGAAGATGCCAGTGCGCCCCGACTTCAAGACCATCTAGAAGATGATGGCAGAGGCACAGGCGTTGAAGGCCTCCTCCTCTTCGTACAAAAAGTAAATGGAGGATTTGGTGGAAGCCAGTAAGAGGCTCTAGACTCCGACGGAGGAGGAGGTACCGGAGGACCCGGAGGCTGACCTTCGAAGGAAGGGCAAGAAGAGTGTCGTCCCTCCAAGACGCCCAACTGTGGCGAGGCTATCCCCAGCTCTGAGGCAGACCACAATTCCCACCGGGGTGGCCATCCCAGAGAGAAGGCCCACCCCAACTGAGTCTGCCACTGCCCCGGCCACAACACCCCTCGCTGCAGTGCCAATTGACCAAGTGCCGGGGCAGCAGAAGAGGAAAAGGCCCCGTCCCTCTAAGGAGGTCGACTTTCTGGGCACCAATCCTGAAGAGCCCGTAAGGGAAGTGTTGGAGGCTCTTTCTCCAAAAACAGCTGCGGTGGCGGTGGTCCACAACAAATACTGGACAGAGGAGTGGAGGGACCACACCGCCTCCTACACGGCTGAGGATTTGGTGGCCGCGAACAGCACCTGTGTGGCTCGGGCCCTGAGTACAAGCATCCAGCTTGAGGGCTTGGTGAAGGATCTGAACTCTAAGAGGGAGGACCTCCCCAAGCGCCTCGAGGAGGCGATGCACTACGGGGATGCCGTGCGAGCGGCTCAGGCCAAAGCCATGCAGGCAGAGGAGGGGAAGAAGGAGGCTGAGGCCCAGCTAACTGCCGCCAAAGCAGAAGTGGAACGGCTGAAGAAGGAGTTGTACGAGGTGGAATGCCAAGTGGCTGCTGTGACTCGACGGCTTGATCACGCCAATGAGCACCACAAGCTCGCCACCGATACTCTGGAGGCCTCCAACAAAGAGAAGGCAGAGCTGAGGCAGAAGGCAGAGGCTCAGTCAGAAGAGATTGCCTCTTTAAAGGAGGAGTTGAAGTCTGCTGGGGAGGTGGCAGTCCAGAACTTCATAGACCACTTTGAAGACCATCCCCTGTATGACGACTTCGCCAACTTCTGGGCCTCATGGAGTGCCCAAAGCTTATTGGGTCAACTGAAGGAGGTGCACCCCACTCTGGACATCTGAGTTCGGGGGGCCAACTAGAGGTCGGCCTGATAGACTCGTCGAGGGGCTCCGGAGGCCCAGGAGGCGGCCAATGTAGAAGTCCCTCCAGCAGAGTAGGGTTACCTTTTGTAATGGCTTCGGCCTCCTTGTACTTAAATTTATTCAATGAAATGAAATTTTTGCTAAGTATTTGGGCTTCTACTTTTTTGTATTTTCTATCTTCTTATACTTGTATGAATGCAAATGTTAGACTAATTGCCTCGCGACAATAACCAGTTAATAACTGCGGACCGGACCACTCAAGTTAATATAAGTTTAAACACTTAAGCGAGTATAAAGCGACTCTTAATGCCAACCTGTTAATAATTTGAGATCGGACCACTTAAGCAAACATGAAGAGCGCCTTAACGTTAATCAGCTAATAATTGATGATCGGATCGCTTAAATAAACCTTCTGAAGGACTAAGGAAACTATTCACTAACTGATGTGGCTCGGAACCGAAGATTCATTACATAAGATAAATTACATCATCCTTTACAAAGGCAATTCCAGCACTTAGGGAATTTTACAACTGAGATCAGATCAGAACAATCAATTCATTATAACATATTGAGATCGGATCGGAACGAAGTCTCATTATTGATAGTACTTCCTCAAGTGTTCGATGTTCCACTGATGAGGCAGCGCCTTTCCTGACATATCTTCGATTTCGAAGGTACCAGGTCGGGATTCCCAGCGGATGCGGTAAGGGCCTTCCCAGTTTGGCCAAACACTCCTGACCCGGTTGGTTTTGAAGATTGGAAAACTCTTCTAAGGATGAGGTCGCACAAGCGAAGAGTTATGTTTCTGACCTTAGAGTTGTAATAGCGAGTCATCTTTCGATGATATTTTGCCAAGATCACTTGGGAGGTATCTCGCTTTTCCTCAAGGAGGTGTAGTTCGCTTATTCGAGCCTCGTTCTTGCCGATCTCATTGAAATGTATCCGTCGATGTGATGGGACCCCGACTTCGACCGGACTCATGGCCTCGGCTCCGTAGGTCATGAAAAATGGGATTTCACCGGTTGTAGTCCGGCAAGAAGTCCTGATAGCCCAGAGGACGTGGGGGAGTTCGTCAACCCAGGCCACCTTTGAGGTATCAAGTTTTCTTTTCAGGGTGTGTTTGATAGTCTTGTTCACTGTTTCAACTTGCCCATTCGCTTGGGAGTGATGAGGTGTCGAGAAGTCCTTCTTTATGCCCAGTTCGTCGCATAAGTCTCGTATCTTCCTATTGTCGAATTGCCTTCCGTTATCAGACACTAAGGAGTGGGGAATGCCGAATCTACAAATGATGTTTTTCCAAACAAACTTGGTAGTATTAGCTTCGGTAATTCTGGCAAGGGGTTCAGCCTTGACCCACTTAGTGAAGTAGTCAACGATGACAATAGCGAAAGTTTCACTTCCTCTCCCTTTTGGGAGTAGACCAATGAAGTCAATGCCCCACTTGGCGAACGGCTAAGGGCTGGTTACTACGGAGAGGCTCTGAGCAGGCTGTCTTTGTATGTTCGAGAAGTGCTGGCACTTCTCACATTTCTGGACAAATTAGCAAGCATCTCTTTTCAGGGTCGGCCAGAAGTAGCCTTGACGGAGAACCTTGTGTGCCAGAGCCGTTCCTCCAGAGTGATTTCCACAGATTCCTTCATGGATTTCCCTGAGTATGTATGTGGTCTCTTCGCCTCCTACGCATTGAAGAAGAGGCGAGGTGAAACCTCTTTTTTAAAGGGTATCTTCTTGTAGGACGAAATGTGCAGCCCTTCTTCTTAATTTTCTCGCCTCGCCCCTGAAAGCAGGCTATGTTTGCTCCTTCAGGTACGCGATGATGGGCTGCATCCATAATGGGTGCCTTCTATCCACAGTATCTCTTCACTTTTGGAGGTGGAGGGCTTTGATAAGTGCTCAATAGAGACGATGTTTAGCAGCTCTGAGTCCATGCTGCTGGCTAATTTTAAGAGGGCGTCTGCCTCATCCTCTAGACGGGGGACTTGAGTCAGTTCAAACCTTTCAAAATGAGGAATTATGTTCAGAACTAACTTCAAGTACGCAATCATGTTACCATCTTTGGCTGCGAAGTTTCCATTGACCTGATTTACTATGAGCTGAGAGTCACTGCTTGCCAGGAGCTTCTTGACCTGCATTTCCTTAGCGAGTCTAAGACCTACCAGAAGGGCCTCGTATTTGACAGCGTTATTCGAGGCTTTGAAGCTGAACCTTACCGCACAATTTAGCTTGTGGCCTTCCGAGCTCTCCAATACGATCCCTGCCCCTGCCCCTGCCCCTGCGCCAGCCTCTCCTGAGGACCCATCTACGAACAGTTTCCATGTGGGGGGCTCGGCTGGTTCCATTAAAAATGGATTTTGGGGCTTTGGCAAACTCTACCATAAAATCAGCAAGGGCCTGGCCCTTAATGGCGTGTCGAGGTCGAAACGTTAGATCGAACTTACTGAGCTCGATTGCCCATTTTAGCAGGCGTCCTGATGCGCCTGTTTTCTGCATTACCTGCTTTAGAGGAAAATTGGTAAGAACTTGTTGAAGTATGGCCTCAGCTTTCTCGAGGCTGTGATAAGGGCGAGTGCCAATTTTTTCATGTCTGGGTAGCGTGTTTCAGCTAGGAAAAGTGCTTTGCTGATGTAGTACACTGGCAATTGGTGCTCATTTTCTTCCCTGATTAGGACTGCGCTGATTGCCACATCCGAAACCGCTAGATACAGTAGTAGAGATTCATCCGGTTGAGGTTTTGACAAGAGGGGAGCCTCTCCAAGGTACTTTTTCAGAGCTTCGAAGGCTTCTTCACACTCCGAAGTCCATTGGAATTTCTTTCCTCGCTTCAGCACATTGAAGAAAGGCAAGCTTTTATCTGTGGCTCTGGAGATGAAGCGACTGAGTGCGGCTATTCGATCGTTGAGACTTTGGACCTCCTTCGGTTTCTGAGGGACCTGATTTCTAGCAAGGCCGTTACTTTTACTGGATTCGCCTCAATTCCTCTCTGATTTACAATATACCCCAAGAACTGGCCCGATGCCACTCTAAAGGTGCACTTGAGGGGATTCAATTTCATATTATACTTTCTAAGTATCTTAAAAGTTTGGTCGAGGTGACTCACGTGTTCGGTTGCCTGGAGGCTTTTGACCAACATGTCGTCTATGTAGACCTCCATAGTTTTGCCAATGAGTTCGGCAAACATCATGTTGACTAACCTCTGGTATGTGGCTCCGGCATTTTTCAATCCGAAGGGCATGATTTTGTAGCAATACAGACCCCTGTTCGTAATGAACAATGTAGCTTCCTCATCAGGTCGGAACATGGGTATCTGGTTATACCCTGAGTATGCATCCATGAAATTCAGTAGTTCATGCCCAGCAGTAGAGTCCACAAGTTGATCTATTCTTGGAAGTGGGAAGCTGTCTTTGGGGCACGCCTTATTTAGGTTTGTGAAGTCCATGCATACCCTCCACTTTCCACTGGGCTTTTTCACCAGAACCGGGTTGGATATCCACCTTGGATAGATGGCCTCTCTTATGAAACTACTGCGGCTAAGTTTGTTTACTTCGTCTTTCAGTGCCTCGTACCGTTCCAGATTTAGGGCACGCCTCTTCTGTCTATGGGAGGCATAGGAGGGGTTGATGTCAAGGTGATGGCAACTGATCCTAGGATCTATTCCCACCATATCTTCATGTTTCCATGTGAAGACATCCAGGTTCCCTTTCAGGAAGCGTATCATCTCGACTTTTGCTTCAGGTGACAATGACTTCCCTATACGCAAGACCTGACTGGGGTCTTCCGGGTTGACGGGAAAAGTCTCCAATTCTTCCATTGGGGTCGCATTTGGTTCAGAGTCAATTATTCGGGAGTCTAACTCATCGAGAGGGTGTCCTTGTTCAGGGGCCTCTTCCATGTCGACGTCTCCCTCTTGTTCAGAGGTATGCCCTTGTTCAGGGGCGTCGAGCATTTCCACGTCCGTACCGACTTCAGCGGGTACCTCAGTTAGGATTACATTAACAGTTCGGGGCTCGAACTTTCGCAGCGAGTTTAGGTAGCATGCCCTGGAGCCCATCTGATCGCCTCGAACCGTAGCAATCCCATGTTCGGTTGAAAATTTCATGCACAAATAGTGAATGGACGTGACAGCCTAAAGATCTTTCAGAGTGGGTCTGCCCAATACTCCATGATAAGCCGATCTGTGATCTACCACCAAAAATTCCATGAAGTGCTGGGCCATTAGGGGTACCTAACCCATTTCGACAGGCAGGGTGATCCGCCCTCGTGGGATGATGTTATCCCCAGTGAATCCGAATAGTGGGTCGGTCATGGGGATCAACTCATGTTCAATTTGTATTTTGTCAAAAGTGGAGCCGAACAATATGTTCACGAAACTGCCATTGTCAATGACCATGCGTTTTAATCCGTTTCTAGCTACTACGGCTCTTACAACCAATACATCACAATGGGGGTGATGAACTCCCTCTAAGTCTTCCTGGGAAAAGATGATTGGGGCCATCCTGTTTGCTGATTTTGATTCGTTGACAATGTAAGTGATCATTGGGGGATCATTTGCTTCTCTTGTGTAATTTCTCTGAGCATTCCTGGTGTTGCCACCGACGTGGAGTTCCCCAATGATAGTATCAATTTCCCTGATGACCTGGCTTCCAGAAAATTGGGCTTGGTTTCCCTGTCTGGATTGGCCTCGGTCCCTTGATTCTCTTCTCCGAGGAGATTGTTCCCTGTGACCTCTCCCTCTCCTCCTTGGGAAGGCGGATCTGCGAGGGTGTTCGTTCCTGCTGGAAGTGTGCGGGTTGCTTCGATCAGGGCGTCGATTGGCGTCACGACACTCACTAGTGTCATGTCCATATAGTTGATGGAATGTACGAAACTTTGCTCCTTTCAAGGGTCTGTTTGACCTCTTCTTCTTCTTCTTATTGTTATCAGTTCTTCCAGATAGTCCCGCTTCGGCAGGGGCATTATCATATGCCAGCACCGGTACTGCATTCAATGTGGCGGAAGCTAGGGCCTTTCCGGATATGGGAGCTATGGTATGTCCTGCTTGGGTCCATTGCTGAGTAACAAGGTGTACTGCGAGTCCTCGACCTAACTGCCTCTGAGGATGAGGGAGTCCCTGCGCGGCACGGTTGCGATGATCAATCATTTCTTCACTAACAATTTCCACTCTCATCATTTCCACCAGCTCGTCATATGTGGAGGGATTCTTGCTGCGCACGTCCCTCCAGAATAAAGTGTTCATGTTGAGTCCACCCTTCAGGGCTGAAAGGGCTTCTCTGTCATTGACCTGTTTGCAGTATGTAATTTCGTTTGTAAATCTGGCGAGATACAGTTGAGGACAACGAAAATATAAATGATTTTACAAATGAAAATTTAATTGCTTTATCCCGATAGAGACCTGAGGGGGGTGGGAACTCAGGGGGTGGAACAAGTGGACCGTTCTCCAATTCTTTGCGTGTGGCTCCCAATGATAAGGATTTGTATGTCGAGCAACTATTTGAAACCAAGAAAGATTTGCAGAAAGCAGTGCATCGGATGACATTAAAATATAACTTTAAGTTCAAGGTAAAGAAATCACTTAAGTCATTGTTGACAGTTGCCTGCGTTGACGACAATTGCAATTGGCGCTTGAGAGCGACTAAGATGGACACGAATGAGTGCTTTGTAGTTCGTAAATATGCACGGGAACATACTTACGAAGTGAAAATTTGTCGAAATGATCACATGCAAGCTCGAGCATGATTTATTGGTCGACAGATAATGCACAAGTATCAGGACCCACGAACGATTTACAGACCTTCGAACATCATTAACGACGTCCGTCGAGAGTAAGGAGTGATCATGAGCTACCAGAAAGCTTGGAAGGCCAAAGAATGTGCGTTGGAGGATTTAATGGAATCGACTGAGGAGAGCTATGTTAAATTGGTCAGGTATTGCCATAACATGGGGACAACTAATACTAGTACGACATTTTTTATTGAGACGGGGGACGATAATTGTTTTAAATATTTCTTCATAGCTCTCGGACAATGTATTCGGGGTTTTCGAGATGCAATGCGATCCGTAATTCTAGTTGATGGTACAACTCTGAAAGCTAAATATCAAGGCAAATTAATTATTGTAGCATGTCAAGATGCCAACATCCAAATTTACCATATTGCATTCTGCATAGTCGACAGTGAGAATGATCTGTCCATGCGTTGGTTCTTTCTAAACTGAGGGAAATGACCGGAGAAGTCGAAGACCTTGCCTTTGTAACCGATCGGGGATAGTCTATAATAAACGGTATCGCTGAAGTTTTTCCTGAGGCACATCACGGGTATTGTATGTACCATATACAAGGTAATTTGAAGACTAGGTATCGGGGCAAAGACATCGTTTCATTGTTCAGGAGAGCAGCCGAAGCTTACAATGCTAAGAGTGTAATAAGTTCATGGTTGAGATAGGAAGTAAATCATTACCGGCGTTGGAGTATCTGATGAACATGGGGATCAAACATTTGGCGCGGTCATACTTTCCAGAACGTCGATACAACATGATAACGTCGAATAACGCGGAGTCTCTCAATGAATTGTTTAAGAAGGATCGAGAGTTACCAATTTTGGCAATGATTGAGAACATTCGTAACAAGCTGCAACAGTGATTTCATAATCGACGTGCGGTATCACAAAGTTGCACTAGCGTGTTGGCCCCAGCTCAAGAGGAGAAACTCTTTAAGGCGGCAGATGTTGCGAGGAAGTTGAATATGGAAGCACTAGATGAGTTCCGCTTCTTCGTGAAATGTGCACGTAATACGGCATATGTGGTGGACTTGACTGATAACACATGCACTTGTACGAGATTTCAGTTGGAGAGCTTTTCATGTGAGCATGCAGTTACGGTGGCCATGTATCGAAGTTTTGTAGCGAGAACGTTATGCTCTTTGTATTACACGACTGAGTCTTGGAGAACGACATATGCTGAGACTATATTTCCTCTGCCGAATGAAGCCGAGTGAGAAGTTCCTGAGCACATTCTCCCGTTTCATAATTTGTTGCCACTAGCAGTTGGACCGCGTGATTCTGGACGTCCAAGTACATCTAGAATACCATCTACCAGAGAGTTTTCTTGACCGCGTAGATGTGGCAGGTGCAGAGTCATAGGGCATACTCGACAATTTTGTACCAGTCAAATTCTCCTAAATGACAATTAGACAGGACATTAAATGAATAATATTTCCGTTTACTGTACATTGTTCAATATTTGTTCTTCATAAATGTTCAATGTTCAATATTTATTCTTGATAAATGGTATTTATAATGATTCAAATGAAAAAAATAGTTCCATACTCGGCATATATGTAAAATAACAAAAAATTAACTTACAAAAAAATAATTGAATTTCCAATGTGAATGTTATATATATTGAACACAGATTTACAATTATCTCCAGCGTAACGTAGTGATTATTGATGCACGCTGGAATGTACATATGTGTACAATCCTCCCATAATTTTTCCCTGACACTCGGCGACATTCCTATGACCCACTTGAACATATATTTTGGCACCGTGTACTTGTTACCCATAAGTTGGAGCGACTGATATTCTATGGTAACGGCACGCAGGAACTCAGTGTTTAATATGACTCGAACATGAACGTCAAAAGATTTTGGATGTCTTTGAACTCGATCTCGCAGCAAGTCCTTGGCCAGGTCGATGTGCAGTATTAGGAAACACCAAAAAAGTATGAGTTATTCATTTAATTAACACAAAGTGACGTATACATAAAAAACACGAAATGAATAGTTCACTTACATCGTCGACGAGCCAAGCTCCCGAAGTGGTGATATCGTGGAACCACTTGTAAGCGTCCGAGACCATCCTGTAACCTATCGTGCGGCTAACTCTGAAAAAACAGGAAAATGTTAAAATAAGCATAGACGAGTTAGCGTACAGTGCTTTATTAAAATCATACAATACTTACCCGAGGATAATTCTCCTCTACTCCGTCTTGAACGTTTTCCACTTAGCGTTGTCTACCTCCCTGAATAAGTTCAGGTGCGTCCTATCGATGAACGTCCTCCTCTTGGCCTCAGCAGCAGTGAAGGGGGAAACAACATACTGTGACGGCACTCTCAACCTCTTGCCGACCACCTGCTCCGTCTCATCAACATGTCTTTTACCCTCAATCACGACGGGCATCCTCTCGACCTCCGGGGCCTCCTCCTCCGCCCCTCCCATCGGGGCCTCTCCCTCCGTTATCCCCTCTCCCATCCCTATCGAGGCCATCCCCTCCTCCTCCATAAACAACCACAATGATTCTAATGTCTCATCACGCAAAAAATGTGGGTGACCCCCCTCTCCATCACCATCTCTACCACCCTCTCGATCATCATCTCCACCATCCCATCTGTCCCTCCATCGCCTACTGGCTAAATCTCCTCTAAGCGCCGCTACCATATCCTGAAGGTCGACAACACAAGACCGTAGCATTCCAATATCATGGGATAGATCGTCAACCCTCCCTATCAACTCTCGTCCCATATCGTCGATCCTCCCTGTCAGATAGTCGACCTTCCCTATCAGATCGTCGACCCTCTTTGTCAACTCTCGTCCCAGATCATCGACCCTCTCCGTTAACTCTCGTCGTAGCGCGCCGACCTCCTTGGCTATAAATCTAGTCAGACGGGCATACAATCATCACTGTGTGCCGGAGATACACGGGGGACGTGTCTGGACGAGGGAGAAAGAGATACTCTCGGCGGTGGCGATGTCAATGGCGGTGGTGATACCCTCGACTGAGGTGATGCGAATGGCGGCGACGATGCTCTCGACCGAGGTGATGTCAATAGCGGCGGCGATACCCTCGGCGGAGGTGATCGTCGATCAGCTAGACCGCCCTCCTACATAAATAACATTAAAAATTATTCAATAAATTTATACGTCGACGATATTCAATAAATTATATTTAATTCACATACTCAATCTCGGTCCAGACTCGGATCAGACATCTCCTCGTCTTGGGTGTGCGGAACGCCTAAATCCTGCACAAGACCCCGAGCCTCCTCTTCCATCGACGACGTCAACTCAGGTATGACTTCAAGCTGACATATTGACATTTCAACTAATTAACGATCATATAAGCATATTTTAAATTACGTATAATATAAATAAAAAATGCATAATACTTACCCGAGGATCGTCGAGGAGGGCCGATAACTGTTTCCTAGTGGGACATCTGTCCGCTCACGACGATCTCCAATGATGCATCCGAGGACATCATGTCTCCCCTCGCTTAGCGAAGCAAGCCCCCAGTATAAGGACAGTCTCATACACCCAAATTTGCAATACATACACTTATTATGCATAAATGTAATATATTAAAACTTTAACTTTAATTATATTAAACATTTACCTGCACCGCTAAGGGCAATCCATATGTATCGTATTTACGCATTGACCCCCTCGATCTCGAGCGTGATCTGGTGAAGACATGTACGGTGTCTTTGTAGCATCTCCGACCCCATGGATAGTTGTTGAACGCATCGATGTCGTCAACAACTTGCAAATGAAAAATGTCGATGACAGTCTTCTTGTGATGACACCTCATCACACTCAGCCCAAGTTTCAATCTATCTAGCATCTAGTCGCATCCCCTGATCGCGACCATCAACTCGGGTAGATGCACCGACCCATGTCTCTGGAAGTATGTCTCGTACAGCCTATTACTTCTCTCAATGGCTGCATCGTCACCCGTAATCGTCAGTCTAGTGATCAAGCTAAACTCATACATCGAGAAACTGACGACCTTGCCATCGAGGTCGAAGTTGAGGGAATCGCTGTCGATTGGCATCAGAAGCCGACATAGAAGTACAACGATGATCTGTCCTGAGTACTGCACCTCTCGTATCTGGTACAGTGGCCACAAGAAGGACTGTCGTAGCATATCTCCGTGATGATCATCAAGCAGCTCCAACACAGCAGTAAAACTCTTAAAGCTACTGTTACAAGTAGCTTTCCCCGCCATCCGTCTTAACTCCCCATCTAAATGATACTCCATCTTGCAAAAATTCAAATAATAGAACATTGAATAAGAGATAATAAAATAACGCATAATATCAAAAAATCAATGGAAACCGAATTCTTGATGCTAACAACAAAATAAATTCAATACAAATTTAAAAAATAATTAATTAAATTAAAATACAAATTAATGAGATTTTCAACAAAAGAAAATTATTAATATTTAAATAATACAAAAAAGTTAAAAAAATAAAGATTAAATATATTCTAAAAAAATTAAAGAATATAAATATTATTTAAATAAATTTTAAAAAATTAAAGAATATAAAAATTAAATAAATAAATAACATAATTATTATTAATCAAATGAAAATTATAAAGAAAATTAATTTTGTATATTACATTTGGAAAATATATTTACAAAAAAATTTAAAATTAAATAAATAACATGAAAAATAAATTGTTACTTTCAGATAATATTCAATTATTAAATTATATAAATAAAAGACAATTAAAAAAAATAACATAATTATTAATAAATTATAAAATATATTTAAAAAAATTAAGAAATTAAATATATATATTTTTAAAAAATTAAACTATTAACAGTCTGACTGTTAACAGTCGGCTAATGACTGTTAACAGTCTTGGTCGACTGTCAATTAATAAAAATAAATATGAAATTTAAAAATTAAATAATGATTCAAAATTACAATTATCATAATTAATGAAATTCGATTAACGAAAAGAATATTATTTATAAAAAAACTATTAATAAAACTAAATATGAAATTTAAATTTAAAATTAAAAGAATTATTAAATATTACAATTTTAAAAATTAATTAAATTCGAGAATGTGAAATTATTATTTATCAAACATGAGGAAATAAAAATAAATATTTAAATTAAATATCACATTTAAATTTTACAAATAAATAAATTATTATTTATTAAAAACTAATAATTAAAATTATTTAAAATGAAATTCTTAAAAAAAAATTGTTATTGGGCCAACTATAACAGTCGGCCCACTTAACGGTCATGGGCAGTCAACCCATGAAAAATAAAAACAGTCGTTAGTCAGCCCATGACACAGGCTGTTAACAACTGGGCACCCGACTATTAACATCCCCAAAATTTTGCTGCAAACGTAGTCGGCAGTTTTTTCGGCTTTTCTCACCTGAAAATCTCCATTTCCGACGAAACAAGCTTACAAATCTCAAAATCCACCTATTATTCTCCAATTTAGACCCCATATTCATACTTCTACACATACATAACCAATATTACATTCCAAAAACCTCCACAAATTCAACATCCACACACAATATGAAAATCTAAACATTAATTTAGTTAATTAACAACTCGAAACTTACCTTAACAAGAAGAAGGTCGTCGAAGATGAACTGAAAATGTCTATTGACTGAAAATCGATTGTAGTTTTTCCTTGGTTTTGGCCGACTGTAAGCAAATGGAAAAGTGACTGTCCGAGGGTATTTTGGAATTTTGACCTTTAAAATTAATTTTCGTTTTTTTTCCTCTAAAAACTGGTCAAATATTACTTTAGAAATACACATGGGTTATTGGGTCATTTTTAATGATTTTCTCGTAAAATTTGACATACAGAATTATAATGCAATAGCAAAAGGGTATGTTCGTATCTTTTATCATTTTCTCACTATAACTATTTAAAACAAAATTGGATATGCATTTGAATAATTTATGTACAAAATCAAAAATATTGACTGCAAGATATTATGTAACAAAATAATGAAAATGACGATCAAATACAAATGAACTCCTAATCTTATATTAATTCATACTAAATTAACTCAAAACTAAGAAGTATAAACACTGACAAAGAATTATTATCATGAGATTAAAGAGATATTTTTGTTTGGTTAAGAAAAGAAAATGAATGTTTGGAAGATAAATGGTCAAATTATTTGGAGAGAGTAATGTTTGTGATATATTTATATGATAAATAAACATAAGTAATAAGTTTTACGCCATTTATATGTTTTTCTAAAGATTTTTGTATTTTCAATTTTTATTAGTTTATTGTGTTCACGTATTGATAATTCTATTTTAAAGAATTTTATAAATATGATTTTTGCTTTTCTTCAACCAATTAACCTTACTTAATTTGGGGCACTTATGAAACGTCTACCCAGCCTGTAGTCATTGTCATCATTGGGTGGGTCCCACTTCATTAAAGAAAATCCCAGAAATGTCCTTACCCGTGTTGTGAAAAGCCTGTGGAACCAGAACTTCCACCTTGGCATTGCAGCACTTCTGTCGAAATCATTCATTGAGAATCGAGGTACCAAAATTTCTAACTTTAGAGATTATATCAATGAAAAGCTAATCAACCTTATAATTACGTTTGGCAGTACATACTTTAATGTTTTAACATGTCATTTCAAGATAATATATTTATTTATCTATTAAAAGACTAGAAATTACCATCAAGACAAAACACATAACTCATGTTTGGTCCAAAACTAAACAGGGCATAGAAGTGAGAGTTTGATTTGATTTAAGTATTTTATATATGATTTAATTATTTAGAAAACTCATGTGTATTGCTCCTAAGTTTAGGGAGTTAAGGTGCAATTTTTAAATAGGCTTTTTATGCGGACATGGATAATTAAATCAATTAAAAATTAAAATATAAATAATTAATTATACATAGTGAATTACATAATATGATGTGAATTGTGAACGAAAAAATTGAATGAAAAAGTTAATTGTATTCTAAACCGGCAAATTCTTAGTTCTCTTGTTGTGACCGTACATGCCATGTTTCAAATTATTGCCCACACTACTATTTTACGTTTTTCTTTGAAAATTTTGTGCAATCTGCAATCAGTCCTTAACCCTTTAGTTCCTTTTGTACATTTCGTCCTTTTAGCATAATTTCTCGATGAACAAAGTTGACAAATTATTGTGATTAACTCATGACATAATTTTTAAAACCTAAATATTTCCTTCATTTTTAATTACAAAACCTGAAAAATGAATACTTTTCTTTTATTAAACACAAATCTCGTCAAATTTTGGTTGCACGACCATTTACGAAGAAAGTTGTTCACAATGTTCAAAAAAGTCGAACAGGAACCTAGTGTTATAATGAATTTTAGTTTTTAGTAATTTTGTGTTTTCTTCAGTTATACGGATAAATATGATTTTCATTTCTTTTTAATTCTATCGATTTTTTGGGTTATTTATATTCGAACATTGATTCTTAAAACAAAATGTTGTCGATTCTTTTTTTGGGTACGATTAATTAAAAACAGTGATAACTTTCGTTATAGTGTTATTTCCGTCAATTATTGCTCTAATTGGCTGTGGCTACTGTTGAGTCCATTATACAAGAAGGAAGACGTAAGACATTGGTAATTAGTGCTTCTTGTCATTATGCGTCCTATTTGAGTGTTATTTACGTCAATATTTCCATGGGCCTTATTTCCACTGGTTTTCAAGATGGGGTACTTACAAAAATACCCTATATTTAGGGACTATTTTGAAAAATCATGATAGAGTTGAATTAAATGATAATTACTTATATTTTAACGTAAAAAATACGTCCAAACCTAAAAGTCGACATTGAAAGCTGAAAACCAACCTCCAAATTGAAAAAATCAAGGGAAAATTGAAAGGAGGGAGAGGAAATCTTCCACAAATTCATTCAATATTCAAAGTTTTGGAAAAAGATCAAGACTATTTCAATATTGAAAGCTATGGAAAAAGATCTAGAAAATATTCCAGTTCTACACAAACAAAATCACAGGTTTTTTTTTTTTTTTTTCATGTTTTTGACTCCTCCTTTGATTAATTTCTCAATTTTATTATTTTAAGATTTTTTAGTATTCTCTTTGCATATAGATTATGAAAGTAAAACTGTAATTAACAATTTTCAGCTAATTAATCTCACTCACAAATTCTAATAATCACAGTTCATTGTATGTCTCACTTTTTATTTGAATTTCATGGTTAGGTTTAGTTTAAACCTTATAATGTAGATAATTAACATTTATGAAGTTCTTTTTTGATGATTTTGTTATTGTGATTAGAAACATGTTTAAAAATAACATTGTTGTGATGAAATAGATTGTTTTAATACATATGAAAAATTAGCTTAGAATAAATTTAAATGATGAATGCAAGGTGTTTGACAAAATGAGAATGTGAAAAAGTGACATTCTGTCACCTTTTTTAAAAAAAAAGTCACACTATATCATTGAAACAATTAATTAGATGCATAAAATGCTTAGACTGCGTTCATTTATTGCGGGTTTTCACTAAAGTGAAAATATTTATAGAATGATTAGGCTTCAGACAATTCAATACGAGGAACATTTACTTGTGTTAGCACTAGAGAAGGTCAAGGTTGAACAAGCAATTGGCACCTCTTGGCACCCTTCTAATCCAGTCAACAAGTAATGAAAGAATATTGCACATAGAACCAAATGAGAACCAGGGAGAGAGCCAAGGAGAAACATAAAATCTGATATCAAACACACACAAATATTAGGCATTATTAGAAGTCACACAACATGCACTAAATCACTTAAATGATGCATATAAGGTGTTTGACAAAAGGAAAATGTGAAAAAGTGACATTTTGTCACTTTTCTCGGAAAAAGTCACAGTATTCCCTTTGAGCAAGGTGTTTGATTATGAAGAGTGACATTCTGTCACTTTCTCAAAAAAATGACATCGTGTCACTTTTCAACGAAAAAGTGACATTCGTTACTTTTTTACAAAACAACCACCCTTTATCACTGGAACAATTAATTGGATGCATACGTGTGCTTTTTTGAAAGTTTAAACATACCAATTCATGTGACATTCTGTCACTTTTCTCAAAAAAGTCACAGCATGTCATTGGAGCAATTAAATAAATGCATATACATGCATTTTTGGAAATTTGAACATAATAGTCCAATCCCTATTTTCTGGTAATGCATATGAAAAAGAAAACTTAGAATCAATCATATTGACGCATGCAAGGTGTTTTCTCAAGGAGAAAGTGACATTCTGTCACTTTTCTCAAAAAGTTACGGCATGTCATTGGAGCAATTAACTAGATGCATACGTATGCATTTTTTGAAATTTGAACATACCAATTAAAGCCCCATCTTCCTGTGATACATATGGGAAAGAAAAGTTTGAACCAATAATATTGACGCATGCATGGTGTTTGATTCAAGAGGAGTGTGAAAAAGTGACAGAATGTCACTTTTCTAGGAAAAAAGTCACTGTATCTACTTTGAGCAGTCAACTAGGTACATACGTGTGCATTTTTGGAAATTTGAACATATTAATTAAAGCCTTGTTTTCTTGTAATACATATGAAAAAGAAAACTTATAATTAATTATATTGATGC
>NC_036239.1:21348107-21355711 GCF_002742605.1 Olea europaea var. sylvestris
TGAAAAAGTGACGGAATGTCACTTTTTTCAGAAAAAGTCACAGAATCTCCTTTGAGCAATTAACTAGATGCATACGTGTGCATTTTTTGAAATTTGAACATACCATTTAAAGCCCCATTTTCTTGTAATACATATGGGAAAGAAAAGTTTGAACCAATAATATTGACACATGCGTGGTGTTTGATTCAAGAGGAGTGTGAAAGAAAAAGTCACCGTATCTACTTTGAGCAGTTAACTAGATGCATACGTGTGCATTTTTGAAAATTTAAACATACTAATTAAAACCTTGTTTTCTTATAATACATATGGAAAAGAAAACTTATAATTAATTATACTGATGCGTGCATGGTGTTTGATCAACAAGAATGTGAAAAAGTGACGGAATGTCACTTTTTTTAGAAAAAGTCACAGAATCTCCTTTGAGCAATTAACTAGATGCATACGTGTGCATTTTTTGAAATTTGAACATATCAATTAGAGCTTCATTTTCTTCTAATACATATGGGAAAGAAAAGTTTGAACCAATAATATTGACACATGCATGATGTTTGATTCAAGAGGAGTGTGAAAGAAAAAGTCACCGTATCTACTTTGAGCAGTTAACTAGATGCATACGTGTGCATTTTTGAAAATTTAAACATACTAATTAAAACCTTGTTTTCTTATAATACATATGGAAAAGAAAACTTATAATTAATTATATTGATGTGTGTATGGTGTTTGATCAACAAGAATGTGAAAAAGTGACGGAATGTGACTTTTTTTAGAAAAAGTCACAGAATCTTCTTTGAGCAATTAACTAGATGCATACGTGTGCATTTTTTGAAATTTGAACATACCAGTTAAAGCCTCATTTTCTTCTAATACATATGGGATAGAAAAGTTTGAATCAATAATATTGACACATGCATGATGTTTGATTCAAGAGGAGTGTGAAAGAAAAAGTCACCGTATCTACTTTGAGCAGTTAACTAGATGCATAAGTGTACATTTTTGAAAATTTGAACATACTAATTAAAGCCTTATTTTCTTGAAATATATATGGAAAAGAAAACTTATAATTAATTATATTGATGCGTGCATGATGTTTGATCAACAAGAATGTGAAAAAGTGACGAAATGTCACTTTTTTCAGAAAAAGTCACAGAATCTCCTTTGAGCAATTAACTAGATGCATACGCGTTCATTTTTTGAAATTTGAACATACCAATTAAAGCCCAATTTTCTTGTAATACATATGAAAAATAAAGTTTGAACCAATAATATTGACACATGCATATATAATGTTCATTGTATATTTGACTTTGTTAAAAAAAAAGTGACGATGATTTTTGATGGATGCGACTTTGTTAAAGAATGCTTTGTTATACTTGTGATGATGGATGCTAAAAAAAATGAGGTTAGATTGAAATTTTCATATGATGTTGTGTTACAAAAACAAAAAAAAAATGTTTACGTGTTACAAATAAAAAAAAGTGGCGTATCACTTTTTTGTTAAAAAGTGACATTGTTGCACTAATATGTCACTTTTTCAGATATTGCAAGATGATTAATATCTTAATGCCTATTAAAATGATAATGTACATCTGATCAAAGTAATGCACAAAATCAATACACAAAATTTGATCAAATTAATGCACAAAATATGATTTAATCATTTTTCACTGTTAAAATTCATGCCCAAGTAGTCACTTCATAACAAAAAAGTGACAATTTATCATTAATTATACGCACCATGACCACAAAAGCTAAAAATAAAAACTGTTAGAGCAGTCAAAACCTATCTTGTCAGAATTTAAACACAATAACTATTTTCTTGTCAGTCCTATACATTCATCTCTATCTCTTCTCATCATCATATCACTAATCTACTTCCTTTGATGACCATTCATTGTCCGTGTCAAAGTCCTCATCTTGCTGCTTCTTGGCATAAGCATACAACGGGACACATAAATTTCTTCGAATATGCGAAATGTTGAATGTCTTCGGCATTTCATCTAACCGTTCATTCAAGAAGTACTGTTCATACCTAATGACATAAACTCCACAATCTCCATTACAAGCAAAAAGAAGAAGAATTTAGACAAATAAAAAACTAAACATTAAATGAAAGGTAATACCTTAGTTGTCACCTCATCTTTTGCCGGTTCACAACTTCCTAAGCAACTATCATCAACTTTTCTTGCTCTAACAAACATAATTAATATTAATTAATTCAATCCCTTAAAATAATCAATTATATATATGATAAATTACACTAAACAATATTAAGAAAAACATTATAACATTTGTAATTAGGGATGTGCATGCATTCTTATGAAGATCACTCAAAGAAGTGACAAGCATACAGATTTGTGGACAAAAGAGTCAAAATCACTCAAAAACTAGATTATTAAATCACATCATTCATATGACGTAGCACATTTGAAGCATTCTCAAATTACTTGCCTTAAAGCAAACAAAGTAACACAGAATAAAAAAAGTGACAAACATACAGAATTGTGGACAAAAGATACAGATTTGTGGACAAAGGAATTGAGCTTCCTTGATGAAAAGATCACTCAAAAACTAGATTATTAAATCACATCATTCATATGACGTAGCACATTTGAAGCATTCTCAAATTACTTGCCTTAAAGCAAACAAAGTAACACAGAATAAAAAAAGTGACAATATCTCAAGTAAGTGACAAACATACAAATTTGTGGACAAAAGAGTTGAACTTCCTCGATCAAAAGATCACTTTAAAACTAGATTATTAAATCACATCATTCATATGACGTAGCATGAAGCATTCTCAAATTACTTGACTTAAAGCAACCAAAGTAACACAGAATAAAAAAAGTGACAATATCTCAAAAAAGTGATAAACATACAGATTTGTGGACAAAAGAGTTGAGTTTCCTTGATCAAAAGATCACATCAGCTTAACTTGTCTAATTTAGGACACACGTTTCAAACATGTTTGTAATGTACAACAACTAAAAGAGTGCATATGCTTAAAAAAGTAACAATAAATAAAAAAGTGACAAAAATTTTTAAAAAAAAAATGTGACATAAAACCAGAAAAAAGTGACACAAGGGAAGCTAGACAAATATAATCATTTAAACAATGACAAATATGCACCAAACTAAAGTTTAAGAATAGAATCATAAAAGAGGAAAATAGCCTCAAACAAGCAAACTCAACCAAAACCAATAAGATTAAGAGGGGGAAAAGCAAAAATTATTTCCCTGTGTACACTTTGTTCAGCTTTAGAAAGGTTTATGAGTTCAGTTTCGGTCAAAGTTGCTCATCATTCCCGCTCGCCGTTTATGTATGAGATAAGAGTTCTACAACAATTAACACTTCATTGGTAACTTTACCTTGTAAAATCAGTCATTATTTTCCATGAAATCTTTGGTTATTTTCCTGCCTCAGCAAACATTAATCAGTATCACCATTTTTGGATTTATCTAGAAATGACAAAAAGAATCACATATTTTAAACAAATGCTATTAATTAATTAACTAAAGTATGTATTTTTATGCACTAATCATAATGTGTGGTTAACAATTTTGACTTCTATTGTTTCTGTGGTACCTGTGCACACTTGTTCAATACAGTACACTAGAGTTATGTGTCAAGTGAATTCCATAATTTTTACAAGAAATCAAGGACAGAGGGTGACAGAGTATAGAGAAAATTTATTTTCAAGAAATGCTTTGATATTTACATAAACACAAACAAAATAAGCTTAAGAAAATATTTTTATCTAGTGATCTACAATCCCTCCCAAATACAAAGGAGAGTTAGCACACAATTTATAGTTTATGGTGTAAATTATAACCAATTCAAAGGACACATCACACAATTTATAGTTTTAACCCATACTATGATTTAAATATACTTACAGCCTACAAGTACCACAGAAACTGAAAATGGTACACAAAATTAAAATAAACAGGGAACTTGCCTCTTCAATTTGATATTCACACACAGATTTCTTGCCTTAACTCATAATGCAAGGAAGAAAAAATCACGTCACTCCAAGTTTCCACCAGAATATTAAATACATCTACAATATCAGAGAGTTCTGCTACTACATGCCACTATCTACAAGTCCCTTTTGCAATTAAAAGTGAAGTCCTAATCACATGAAAAAACTATGTGATTCAATTACTACAAAAACTAAACAAAACACAAAACAAAACATAATGGGCAAACTGATTACTACAGCCATAGTAAAAAATGTTGCTACCTTGGTTTTAAAGGATGAAGAATTTTTTTTTTTCCTCTTCTTTGAGGATGGTTCCTCTTCAAGATTTATTTGCCATTTCAAGCCATTGCAAGAACAGGATTCAATAGTCGGAATCATGGATTTCGAATCTAGGGTTTAGACTATTTGGGATTTAGGGTCGAAATGAAAAGAAGACAGTGAGGCCGAACGCATACGAAGCAAAGATGAAGAAGAAATCGCCGGAAAATAGGTCAGAGACGGAGATTAGAAGTCGAAATTTGTCACCTTCCTAGAGAACGACTCCGACAATTTCTATCTTATTTTCTACAGAACGAAGAGTCTAGAATATTATTGGGGAGTGTGAATATATGGGTTAGGTTTGGGCTTGTTAACGGGGTTATGTTTTGGACGTAAATTTTACTGCCTTTTAAAATGTTAAGTTAATTAAGGGTATTAATCAAAACAATTAAAAAAGGAGTTCATTGCGAATTCTTGCACAGTTCACTGCGAATTCTTGAAAAATACTACGGCCACGGTTGGTTTGCCGTTTTCGGGTCATTTTCCGTTTTTCAAAACGTGGAAAACGCGTTTGGTTCGTCTTTTTCGAAAACGAGTTAAAATTTATAACTGAAAATGCAAAAGGACTTTTTATCGTTTTTAGCGTTTTCATTTATAAATGTCGAAAACACTCAAAACGCAGAAAACGGACCGTTTTCGAGGAAAAACTAAAAATCGTTTTGAAAATGAAAATGGAACCAACCACACATGTTTCCACGATTTGGAAAAATCAGGTTTTTTTTATGTGAAAAATAATGTTATTTTGAAAATAAGTCACTTCATTTTCTCTCTCCAATTACTTGCACATTATAGATTTTACAGAGGTTAAATTGAAGTTTCTAGCATTTTTTGGGACACAATTGAAAATAAGTAAAAGTAATGAAAATATTTATTTTGAATAATTTTAGGCCACAGATTTCCATCCAAGATTAATATGAATAACTGAAAGGAATAGTTGGAGTAGAATAAATATAATAAATAAAGACTGACAAAATAATTAAATCAAGACAAATATGAAATAAATCCAATATGGAATTTTCCTGTAATTTATAGCATCATTTTCGTTGATCCATTTTCGTCAATTTCACAATTGAAAACATCTAATTTTATTTAAAAATTAATTATACTCTTAATTCAAGTAAAATAATCACTGTCAAATGTGTGTTGCAACTTGATTCTCGAATTTCTTTTATAAAAATAACATTGTTAACGCTTAAGTTTGTAACTCGTTGATCATCGATGAACAAATCTTCAAATTTTAGTTTTGAAGGAGTAAAGGTTAATCAAATATATTTGCATTTTAATCAAAATCGAACCTTTAGAATCGGAACCAGAGGTTTGGATGTGTCGGTTTGATTTCAGAAAAAATAAATTTGGAGCCGTAATCGATAACAGATTGGGCTTGAGTCGATTTTTTATTCCTGAACTAGACGGTGGGTAATCAAATGGAACTGATTTTTTATTTTTCACAATTTACAATTGTTTAAAAAATATATAAAATATAAAAACTATAATTTCAGTAGTGGTTTATCTAAAACTCTAAACTCTAACCCTTAAGAAATCATAATTGGCTCTTAACTCTACATTCTAACCCTTAAGAAATCATTTTTTATATCTCGTCTCACATCAAATTGTTACATTTAAAATGTTAGTATATGTTATTCTCTGCGATTTGAGCTGTTTTTATGAATCAAAAAGTTAAGTTAGATTTTTGGTGTAAGTCGATGAATCAAATCATTTTTTTATTTGTAATTCGAACCTTTTTGTTCTCTTGCATTATTTACAAATTTATGTGCTTTTTTAATTTTTTATAATGCATGACAATTGAACTTAATATATTCATAATTTGGGTTGTGATGTACTTTTTTGTTATTTTGAGTTTTCGTGGTTCTTTTGAATTTTTTTTTCTTTTTATTGAAACAGAGCGAGTTTAATACTTATATAGTTAGTATTTTTTATTTCAATTATTTTTTTTTGAAAGTAGAAGAATTGTAAGTATTGTCTAGAGTGCTAGATTTACAAACTCTTTTGTACAAAATGGTTTACTTATACACACAATGGGAGGGTGAGGGCCACATATTGACATTTTTTATTTCATGTGGGGCCAAGTGTATGTGATAGTGAGTGAAACATTTTGTATGAATGTATGAGTACAAATATCTTTATCCTGAAAAGAATAATTTTTATTAAAGAAAAAATTATTTCTTCCCGAACTATAATTTTATTGTTGACATTTTAATTTCTCACTTTTCGTGATTTTTAATCTTCACCATCTTAAGTAATGTATCTGGATTTCTTACCTTATTGAAGATTTCTTAGATAAATTTTCTCCCTTATACAAATATTGTCGAGTTACGAGTTAGATAATGTATCAAAAGAGTCTATATGAAAATGTTTATTCAATGTATATAAAAAAATGTTATAGGTATAACCGAATTCAAATCGGAACCGACGATTTGGGTTCAAGTTTGTTTCCAATAATTACAATGACCCAAATAATTTTATTTTTCAAAATATCCAAAATATAAAGAATGTTTCGAAATATTAAAATACTCGAACCAACCTACTCGACGTCCAAGCCTAGTATACATAATGTTAACAACTAGTTCGGACTCATTAATTCAAAAGAAAAGGACAAAATACTTTCACTTTTTAGATTAATTGAAATAGGAAATTGAAACTTACTTAAAAAACATGTATTTGTCGATTTTTGTCATCTGGTTTAACTGAGGTAGGTTTGATTTAAAAGGTCACCAAAAAAAGTAATGAATAATTTGGTGGAAGATGCACATGCAATTCCTCAACTAATTATAATATTTTTGTCCAATCCATGAATGGATCGATCTCACATACTATATTCTATTATTGCACTTCTTGACTCCTCACCCCACTCATAAATCAATTATTATTTTATAATATTCTTTAATTTAACGTAAGAAATATTAATATTAAGACAAAAATGTTTGACTAGACAAAGGGAAAGTCGATCCAAAATATGGTGAAGTTATTGTAGAAAATAACATAATAGTTTGATTGTATGTTTCAAAATTAACCACTTCACTTTTAAATTTTGCCCCCGTTTGATTCTCATTTTTGTATGAATGAGGATGAAAAATATAATCGTTACAGGATCTACACAAGATAGAAAAAGTCTAACATGATGGCTTGATGTGATTGATAACGGTGATATTTTTCATTTTTATAGCCAAAAAATGGAAAACAAACGGGACCTTTATTTATTTAAATATTGAAAATATTGGTGAAAATGTTAAAAAAATAAAAGATAGAAACACTTTGCAAAATAATATTGAAAGATAAAAATGTTTC
>NC_036239.1:21355811-21358448 GCF_002742605.1 Olea europaea var. sylvestris
TTTAACGGAGAGTTGACAGAAGGATGTTTTGCGCAAAAAAAGGTAAAGGTAAGGGTGTAATCCGTCAAAAAATGAAAGGTAGGAATGTTTTCCACAAAAACATCGAAAGGTATGGATGTTTTGTGCTAATTACCCTTATCTTAATGATATTTAAAAGGTTAGTATAATATTTTCAAGTTTTAGCTCAACTTGTAAATATTCTATGTGAATCGTTAATCAGCCCACATTTTTTGTATAAATACAATGATATTTGAAATAATTTATAGGCTCGTGGAAGGTTCTTTAATAAAATTGAGATAAATTTTTTTATGGTCATGTCTGTATCAAGTTTAAGGTATTATGGATGATTTAGGTAATGTTTGAGCCACATTTAAAAAATAAAAATAAAAATACATTCTTAAACAATAATTTGACATCATTTCAACCACACGCTCTTCAATAAAATAATATTATACGCAAATTCAAAACATTTCTTTATTTTTTAACCACACATACATTACGATCCAAACATGTATCCATTACACAAGGATCAATAACGTTGATTTTGAAATAGAAACTTTGATTATATATCTTTTCAAACGTATATCCCTTCTATGATGCCCTTATTGGTTATAAAATTTATTACGTGAAGAAAGGTAACACAAATGCTCTCTTTTATGAAAAAAGTTGGTTTGTTTTGAATACTAAAATAATGTAATTAAATTGTGTTGGATATTCTATTTTTATGACGTCATTTCAGTAGGTTCATAAAAGAGAAACAAATGAGCATATTTAGAGACGTCTGTTCTATATGTACATAACAATTTATAGATTTGTTTATCAATAAATGATGTGAACATTTGATTGAATCAAAATCTCATTAAAAAAAAAAATCAATTTTTTTGACACCTCATCAATCTGTAAAAAAATTATGTAAATGATGATGTATAACAAGCATACTTGATTTAGAGAATGTAATTTCCTTTATACAAGTTTTGAAAGATTCCTAATTCTTTTGTTTTTTCTTTTCTTTTTAAAGAGAATCCAAGTTATCCATAGTTTGAATTGAGATTCATAATTTCATATTGTCCTATTTATTTATCCGCTTCTAACTAATTTTTTGATACATCGGCTAATGAAAATATATCTTCAAATGTGATGTTAATTTTAGCTTTACGTATTAATATCATCACATTGCTAACAAGAGTTGGTGTGTCTGGATATCAAAAATTAATAGAGAGACCGTCAAATAGGAACAACGTATATCATCTTCCAAAATCTAGACACCTTTGTAGAGGGATATGGGTCTAAAACCTTGAAAAACTAGGTTATGCTTCGTAACCTATGTAGTTGTGTGAATTTGAATCCCTACATCATGAAAATCGTTAATGAGACCTATAACTATAAGCAAAATTCGTTAAACCGAAACATTTTAATCAAAATTGCTTTAACAAAAATATTACCAATAAAACATAAAGTTTGAAAGAAATTATATAATTGAATAACATCCAAATTTGTATTTCATGTATACGCTAAAATTATGCAATGACTTACAATAAATGGCACTAAGCACACTAACCACGTTAATAATGGCTTTAATCGAGTACCTTTTTCGACTAAATCTACAAAATAATGGCATATAGCACAATAACCACAATAATAATGACTTCAAAAAAGTACCATTTTAAATTACTTAAATTGACTAGAAAGAATTTGCAAACTTAGGTCTAACCGACTAACCTCGAGAAGTCTACCATGTAGTTGAATGATAAAAAAAAAAAAAAAAAAATGCGAACATATTTTTAGTAGCGGACTAGCAATGGCAATTTTTGTAGGTGGTCCCGATTATCGACTGAATAGTTAGAAATAGAGTTTCTAGGTTGCATCAAAATGTTTAATGTCCCTCAAGCCATGCTTTGCAGGAGAAAATCAACTAGTCTCTTTACAAGTATCGGTAACAGTATCATAAAATTTTGGATCTATTTTTTTAAATTATTAATAATAGTAGACATCTATCAACGTCAATTTGTAAGTAGGATTTTCTCTATACTTTTTGTTTCTCATTATTTATTGAGATATATATTTTTTTTACTTTGAGTAAGATGATATCACTTTAGTTAAAAAATCAGTATAATTATTGTTATAGAATTTTAAAATTATAAAACATGTTTGTTCCTTTTTGTTCGTTTTATTTTGCAAATATGATTCACAAACTATTACCAAGTCAACATAAATAGATATTTTAGAATATTTTAATAAAGGTAATTGAAAGTTCATTAAAAGTTAATAGTTTGTGTTTCTTTCAATTCAAGTTTGCAGTAAATATTTTTAACTTTATAATGAGAAATTAAAATTCACAAAAATATGATTATATTGAAATCTTGAACAAAAAAGATTAAAAAAATATTTTTTAAAATGATAACAATTTTATTTTTTCCAAATATAATATTCAGGAAAAAAACAATTCATCAACAGTTTATAGCTTATATTTGATTTAATCCATTTAATTTGTAGTAAATATTTTAGAGTCGAATTTAATCTATTCATTTTTAATGAGAAATCAAAATTCACAATATATCATTAGAGTGTAATCACTTTGTACGAAGAGAAAAAATAATAATTTTTTTTGAAATTAAAGTATTTTTTTTTTTTTTTTTT
>NC_036239.1:21365065-21437205 GCF_002742605.1 Olea europaea var. sylvestris
GGATGCATGGGCCACCTGAACCCAGCCTTTAAAGAGTCCCTAAAAATCACAAACTCACCTTCATGTGCCCTATTCATTCTATCCTCGAGGTCGGGCGCCCTACAATCATTGTAGAGCATGAGCCCATATTCTTTCGCCACCTACATAACTAGGTGTTCTTTAAACCTACATTGGACGTTGGGAAACTTGAGCTCAACAATGTCTGGCTCTCTAGGTTGAACATCTAAAGGAACAACTACGGGTATTAACTGAGCCCTACGGTTCCCAGAGGCACCCAAACTCTCAGATCCCCGATCACTCTCATCACTCTCAGTGCTCGACATCTCTCTTCAATTTAAAACTAAAGAAATAACTTAAAAGTCCAAAGCCTTACCTCAAGGAACCTGACGCCCAAACAACAAAATCTAAGTTTGTAGCTCAACCCCGATCTCGCACTTGAAGATTCACGGAGAGTAAAAAGTGAAAAATGAACAGAATCATGGGGTATTTATAGAACCTTGGGGGAAGACCAAGGGTCACATCAATCTCAGCCTTTGACCCATGCCACGTGTCTCCCATCCAGGGACCCCTCATTTTTTATTGAGACAGCTCGTACTCTTGCTATTTCCACACTGACTTTTCCCTGAAAACATTAAAATCTCGACGACATCACTTATCAGCAAATCGAGCTCTATGCATCTCGCACCCTGGCTTAACTTCCTTAGCCCGATCCCAGGGTCAGATGTATGGGGACCAATGATGTGGAAAGTTTGGTTATGCTCAAACACTTAATCCCGAGAACTTTTCTCAGAAACTTGTGATTCCATATCTGTAGTGCTCGAGCATTATTCCCTGGGATATAATGCTCAAGCACTTCTAGCCTTGCTCTATTCTCATTTTCATGATCCTGTCCTCGAGCAAGAACGGTCCTCGGGATATATTCTTCTCGCAGCCTACGATTGTTATTACTAACCCAATAAGACTCCTATATGATTAGGACTCTAACTCTACCATATTACTTCAATACTTGACTCCCACAAGGATTATATCCCAAACATAATTATGGCATTGATCCAACCCCTTCACCTAATTGGACTCCATTGGATAAATACATCCAACTGGCACAATCCTACTAGGAGTACACTACCTACCTCTATAAATGCCAACCTTGGACATTATTCAGGTACATTTTCATTATTTACAGATTATAGCCTCATGCACATGATTCTCTTTCTAACTTAAGCATCAGAGGGGGGACGAAAACATACCTCGTTGCCCTTGTTTAAGGTATTGAAAGACCACGATCGTGCTCATTCAAAGTCCTCAAGCTCGAGAAATCAACATGTACGATTTTTGGTAGCATCAGCGGTCAAGCTGGACACTGGTTTCCCGATACCACCCAAACTATATCATCGAATGAAGAATCCTTAGGCCTATATATTTTACCATAGCCACTTAGTAAACCCTCCTCCAACTCATTATCTACCAACTGCTTATTTAAAAATTTCGATGAGCTAGAATACTTCCTAATATCAGAAGTTTTCAACACGGCAGACCTCAATTACTTTATCTCATCCTCTGAAATGGAGAGAACTTATAACATTGGTAGTTATTCTTATCAATCTTACACTTCTTACAGTTTACAATATTGGCCTGGATTATGGAGCTTTTCAAACTGACTTCATCCTTTTCTTTAAATGGCATAATTTCTTCGTCGAAAACTGAATCTTTAACTGCATTTTATTCTTTTCTTTCTTCCAATCATTAAGAATTGAATTATTGAAACGAGACGGAAGTACTTGAACTTGCCCCCGCGAAGTTTTTACCGGTGGAGGCTATGCAACCTTCTTCAAATTTATCTTACAGACATTGCAGCTAGAAGCCTTCAGTTTCATCTCTGTAGCAGATCACCACTCGCTAAACTACTTTTACCAACAATAGTCTCCATCCCAATCAATGCTAATCCAAGGTTCAAATTTTCTACATTGTCATGTAACATCCTTGCCACTTACTCTTTTTGATATCATCTTCTTTACAAGCTATTATTTTTCACATCATCGTCATTCTCATCTGACGTAATGTCAATAATTTTCACTCTCCTCTTAATGTTCATAGGTTGTTATTGTGTATATTCTTGATTATACCCAAAGATTAACGCAGTGATTGTAGTACAACTTTGGGGTGTCGTATCCACAGGGAGATGAAAAATTATTTAAAGGATCAAAAGCTTAGGGTTTTTGTCGTGATTTGTGTGAAAATAATTTGTCGATTGGAATAAATTGAAGTAAAAGTTTAATATCAATATATGGAATAGTGAAGCGTCGGAATTTCCTTGATTAGATTCGTTCAATCAATGTCAATTTTTGCATGAAAATACTCAATTTAAGGTTTCATCCCAACACTTTAATTGGAAAATTTAACCTTCAAACCTATTCAATTCCACAATAATTTCCCAAACCTAAATTTCTTTCATAATATAATTCCACAATAATCCATTGAAATTAGATCCAAAAGCGATTATATACATCAAGCATATAATGGTTAAGAATCACACCAATAGGAGATTTAAAATTGAAATTCAATAAGTACTTCAATTATTCGATGACAAAAACGTGATTGAATTAAAAAAATCAAGCGACAGTCCTCAGCCCGAAAGAAAGAAGGAGAGGAGTCAAAGAAAACGTCATAAGACTCAGCCATACAAATTTCGAGAATACCACCCACTCAAAGCCTCCTTGGAAGAAGTATTCACGCAAACTAATGAAAAAGTGGCATTTCGCAGGCCTTGATCCTGAAGGACGGGCAAGCAGGACACCACCAGGGACGATACTGTCGATATCACAGGATGGTGGGCCATGACACTGATAACTGTCGAGAATTAAAAGAGAAAGTTGAGTCCTTAATTCATAGAGGTCGGTTACTTGAGTTTGTTGCCAAACCGAATGAAGCAAATCAACCTACGACGCAGTAGTCGCTGTTGCAGGGGCCTCCCGCATAAGCTCAGCAGGCAGTCCCTATTCGTAATCCACCCCCACGCGTCGAAATCAAAATGATGGTGGGAGAAAATTAGTATGTTGAGAGGTCTAGAAGGGCAAAAAGAAGACAAGCCCAAGTGCAAGAATCGTCCCGAACTACTGGAATCAAACCCCGCAGATCGGGATAGACCCTGAATGGTTCTGGTTCACGGAGGAAGATTCTGAAGGAATCCTCCAAGATCAAAGTGACGCCCTAGTGGTCACAATGCCAGTTGTCAGAGTAAAAATCCACCGGACATTGGTAGACAACGGAAGTTCGGTCAACATACTGTACTCACGAACTTTGAGACAGTTGGAAATATCGGAACCCTACCTCCAACCATACTCAAGGAAACTACAAGGATTCTCTAGAGATCCTATTGAAGCTTGACGTCAAATCATCCTTGTTGTAAAACTGGGTGAAGCTCCTCGCCAAAGAAGGATCTTAGCAGATTTCGTGGTGGTTGATTTTGCCATCCAACTATAACGCAATATTGGGATGACCCATTTTACATGAGCTAAAAGCTGCTATATCAATTTATCATTATTGTATGAAATTTCTCACTCTTTACGGGACAGCAATTATCCGAGGGGATCAAGCTGGAGCAAGGGCATGCAATGTCGACCTGCCAAAGCCACAAGTCAACATGCTAAGGGACAGGTGAACACGCAAGCCGGGGAAGCCAGACTGAAGAGACAAATCATTGTGGATCTTTTTGAGATTGGCATAACAGAGAAGCACCTCAAGAAAGCCACAGATGAGTAATTATCCTTTGATGAAAAAGAGGCGGGCCCACATCCTTACCCCGGAGTTCTAGTTATCTTGTTGCCCGTAGCTGCAGTAACCATCCCCAAAGTCTTAGTAGATACGGGGAGTGCTCTAAACATCCTCTTCAACAACACCCTTAAATGGATGGCTATCCCTGCTAACTTTCTCCAACCGTACTCAAATATGGTCATTGGATTAAGCGGAGCCTTGAATTTCGCCAAATGATCGATCAAGCTCAAAGTCGAGCCAGGATCAGCACTCCAATAGGTGAAGACAAACTCCGAGTTCGTATTATTCGACACTCTATCGCTTTATGATACTGTAATGGCACAACCCCTACTATTCAGCCTGAGAGAAACAGTGTCCCTATATCACTATTCAATCAAGTTCAAGGATCCCAGGGCGAGAAGAACTGGCAGTGTGTTCGACAGACTGGGGACCCAGCACTCGCTAACTCCTACGCAAGGACAAACTCACCCTAACCTTAAGCTTTCTCTGGAACAGACAGAACCAGAGTTGAGCGCCCTGAAAAGCGAGAGAAACAGTGTCCCTATATCACTATTCAATCAAGTTCCCCACACCCCATGGTGTGGGTGAAGTCAAAGGAAACGGGGAGCTCGCCGAAAGATGTCAATAGAAACCTTGCACCAGCCATCAAATCACACCCCCCCGAGAGTACATATGGCCAATAAATGGGAATTCGAGCTCATTCCATTGAGTCCTTAATTCATAGAGGTCGGTTACTTGAGTTTGTTGCCAAACCGAATGAAGCAAATCAACCTACGACGCAGTAGTCGCTGTTGCAGGGGCCTCCCGCATAAGCTCAGCAGGCAGTCCCTATTCGTAATCCACCCCCACGCGTCGAAATCAAAATGATGGTGGGAGAAAATTAGTATGTTGAGAGGTCTAGAAGGGCAAAAAGAAGACAAGCCCAAGTGCAAGAATCGTCCCGAACTACTGGAATCAAACCCCGCAGATCGGGATAGACCCTGAATGGTTCTGGTTCACGGAGGAAGATTCTGAAGGAATCCTCCAAGATCAAAGTGACGCCCTAGTGGTCACAATGCCAGTTGTCAGAGTAAAAATCCACCGGACATTGGTAGACAACGGAAGTTCGGTCAACATACTGTACTCACGAACTTTGAGACAGTTGGAAATATCGGAACCCTACCTCCAACCATACTCAAGGAAACTACAAGGATTCTCTAGAGATCCTATTGAAGCTTGAGGTCAAATCATCCTTGTTGTAAAACTGGGTGAAGCTCCTCGCCAAAGAAGGATCTTAGCAGATTTCGTGGTGGTTGATTTTGCCATCCAACTATAACGCAATATTGGGATGACCCATTTTACATGAGCTAAAAGCTGCTATATCAATTTATCATTATTGTATGAAATTTCTCACTCTTTACGGGACAGCAATTATCCGAGGGGATCAAGCTGGAGCAAGGGCATGCAATGTCGACCTGCCAAAGCCACAAGTCAACATGCTAAGGGACAGGTGAACACGCAAGCCGGGGAAGCCAGACTGAAGAGACAAATCATTGTGGATCTTTTTGAGATTGGCATAACAGAGAAGCACCTCAAGAAAGCCACAGATGAGTAATTATCCTTTGATGAAAAAGAGGCGGGCCCACATCCTTACCCCGGAGTTCTAGTTATCTTGTTGCCCGTAGCTGCAGTAACCATCCCCAAAGTCTTAGTAGATACGGGGAGTGCTCTAAACATCCTCTTCAACAACACCCTTAAATGGATGGCTATCCCTGCTAACTTTCTCCAACCGTACTCAAATATGGTCATTGGATTAAGCGGAGCCTTGAATTTCGCCAAATGATCGATCAAGCTCAAAGTCGAGCCAGGATCAGCACTCCAATAGGTGAAGACAAACTCCGAGTTCGTATTATTCGACACTCTATCGCTTTATGATACTGTAATGGCACAACCCCTACTATTCAGCCTGAGAGAAACAGTGTCCCTATATCACTATTCAATCAAGTTCCCCACACCCCATGGTGTGGGTGAAGTCAAAGGAAACGGGGAGCTCGCCGAAAGATGTCAATAGAAACCTTGCACCAGCCATCAAATCACACCCCCCCGAGAGTACATATGGCCAATAAATGGGAATTCGAGCTCATTCCACTAGACCCGCGAACCAAGAGCGAAGGGGAAGAACCCTTCGAAAAGCTAGAGGGAGTTCAAGTTTGTGCCGACGACCTATCAAAAGAGCTCAAAGTCAGGCACGAGCTGCAGCCCTCCACTCGAAACAAAATTGTGGCCTTCTTTAGACAAAACCTTGATGTCTTTGCCTGGAATCACAGGGACATGAGAGGGATAGATCCCAAAATCGCCTGCCACAAATTACAGGTAGATCCCTCAGTTCAGCCAAAGCAGCAAAAACGACAACTTTTGAACCCTGAAAGATATGAAGTACTTAACAAGGAGGTATAAAATCTATTGCACAACGGTTTCCTCCGTGAGGTAAAATACCCAAAGTGGATCGCAAATCCGGTCCTTGTGAAAAAATATGATGGAGATTGGAGGGTATGTATAGACTTCACTGATCTCGACAAAGCATGCCCTAAAAATAGTTTCTCTTTACCAAGAATAGATCAAATGGTGGACACCACTGCAGGATACGAACTACTCAGCTTCATGGACGCGTACTCCGAATATAACCAGATACCGATGTACAGCCCAGATCAAGAACATATCTTGTTTGTAACTGATCGAGGTCTTTACTGCTACAGAGTAATTCCATTTGGTCTCAAAAGTGCTGGTGCCACTTATCAACGACTTGTGAATTTTATATTTTTCCAGCAGATCGGAAAAATAATGGAAGTGTATGTTGATGAGATGCTGGTCAAAAGCATTAAGGCCAAAGACCACTGTCGGCATCTGGCCGAGATGTTCGATATCTTGAAAAAGTATGGAATGAAGTTAAACCCGAGAAAATGTGCCTTCAGGGTCAGCTCTGGAAGGTTCTTAGGTTACATTGTAAACAATCGAGGGATTGAGGCAAATCCTAAAAAAATACAAGCTATTATTCAAATGAAGCCTTCGAACAAACCCAGGAAGGTACAAAGTTGAACCGAAATGATTGTCGCCCTCGGTCAGTTCGTCTCAAAATCTACGGACCAATGCAAACCCTTCTTTGACCCGTTACGAGGAGGAAAGAAGTTCGAATGGACCGAAGTATGTCAGGAAGCCTTTAACAAGTTAAAGAGACAACTAGCTCAGCCTCCACTACTCTCAAAACCTAAGGCAGGTGAGGTCCTGAAGCTATATTTGTCTCTCTAAACATGCTATTAGTGCCGTTCTGACCCGAGAAGAGAACGACGTTCAACACCCAGTCTATTACGTAAGCAAAGCGCTTCACGAAATCTAGCTCAGATACTCGCTCGTGAAAAAATTGGCATTCACCCTGCTGATGGTAGCGCGAAAACTAAGGCCATATTTTATGGAACACCCCATTGAAGTCCTCACCAACTCCCCATTGAGACAAACATTGCAAAGATCGAACACTTCAGGTCGGATGGTAAAATGGGCAGTCGAGCTCGGACAATTCGACATAAAAAACACGCCTTGTTCCTCCATCAAGGGCCAAGTGCTCGCTAACTTTGTCTCTGAGTTCTAAAGCGTTCCAATTGAGGAACTGCCAGAAGAAATCCCATGGGAACTTTAGGTCAATGGTTCATCCACCGGAGACCGATCTGGGGCTGGTGTGGTATTAAACAGCCCTGAGCAACGCATATTCTGTGAAGCCTTGTCATTTGACTTCAAAGCTTCAAACAATGAGGCCGAGTACAAAGCTCTCATTGCCGGAGTAAGGATGGCCTCAGGGTTGAAATCTCCGACATAATCATACACGGCGACTCCCAACTAGTCGTGAATCAGGTCAATGGCATATATCAGGTGAAAGAAGAAAGGATGGACAATTACCTACGGGTTGTAAGGAAGGAACTTGAAAAATTCAACACCACCCAAGTCAAGCAGATTTTTCGATCTCAGAATAGCCATGCCGACGCACTACCTCGCCTAGCCACCAGTGAGAGAATCGAAGAATTCGACAGCATCCCTGTAGGAAAAATATCCCTACCTGCCATCGAGCTGGCAGAAGTGGTCCTTATGATGATAGATCACAAACCAACTTGGCAGGACAAGATCATCGCTTACCTAAAGACTGGGAAATGTCCCGAAAACTCGACAGAGGCCAGAAAGCACAGAATCAGGTCGGCCAGGTACACACTCATTGATAATGTCCTCTATAAGCGGGGATATTCTACGCCCTTATTAAGATGTTTGAATGAAGAAGAAGCCCAAGAATCCCTACGAGACGTTCAAGAAAGAATACGTGGAAATCATTCCGATGGGCTTTCATTAGCCCACAAGATCATACGACAAGGATACTTTTGGCCTGCAATAAGACGTGATGCCCTCAAGTTTGTCAAAAGATGCGACAAGTGTCAGTGCCTTGCCCCCATCATAAATATTCCACCTCGCGAACTGAACCCGGTGACAGCACCCTGGCCCTTTGCAAAATGGGGGGTCAACCTAATTGGACCTATGCCCATTAGAAAAGGAAGCGTAAAATTCGCCATCATTACAGTAGATTACTTCACTAAATGGGCCGAGGCAGAGCCACTTGCCAAGATCACTGAACAAAAAACAGTCGATTTTTTGTGGAAATCAATCATCTGTAGGTTTGGCATACCTCACCCCATCGTTACGGACAATGAAAAACAGTTCGACAATGCACGACTTTCAGATTTCTGTGAAAAGTTCGACATCAATAAACATTTCTCAACGCCAAACCATTCGCAGGCAAAAGGCCAAGTCGAAGCCATTAGCAAAATTATTAAGCACACATTGAAAGCAAAACTTGACTTGTTTAAAGGGGGATAGGCCAATGAACTCCCCAATGTGCTATGGTCATACCGCACCACTGCAAGGACTAGCACGGGAGAAATCCCGTTCTCACTGGCCTTTGGTGTAGAGGCTGTAATCCCACTTGAAGTTAGCATTCCCTCGTTGCGCATAACTGATTACGACGAAAAAAAGGAACCGTATAGATCTTCGTAGGGAACTCGACCTAGCCGAGGAGAAAAAAACAAAGCTGAACTCAAAAATGACGTTTACAAGCAGCGAAACGCCAAGTACTACAATCAAAAAGTACGAAAAAGAGAATTCGAAGTGGGATTCCTCGTCTTATGGAAGGTAATCCTCCCCACAAGGGAGGTCGACAGCAGATGCTTGGGTTCGAATTAGAAAGGTCCCTATTTGATAACAAAGATCATGCTAAAAGGGGCATATGAACTGGAAAACTTGGGGAGTAGACCTTTTCCCCACCCTTGGAATGCTGAGCACCTTAAGCATTACTATCAGTGAACTAGAAAAGTCCATGACATGTAAAACCCGCTTGTAATGTCAATCACATCAATAAAAGGGACTCCCTATTTTGACCATTCTATTCAGCATTTCACCAGAATTCTCAAAAAGTCTTGCTTCTCACGCAGGCCGATCTAAGGTCGTATGTGCTATGACACTTAGTGAAAATTCCTCCTTAGGAATTTTCAAAAGCCCTACTCTTCACACAGGCCGATCTAAGGTTGTAAATACTGCAACACTTAGTGGAAATTCCTCTTTAGGAATTCTCAAAAGCCCTGCTCCTCACGCAGGTCGATCTAAGGTTGTAAGTGCTGCAACACTTGGTAGAAATTCCTCCTTAGGAATTCTCAAAAGTCCTGCTCCTCACGCAGGCCGATCTAAGGTTATAAGTGTTGCAACACTTAGTGGAAATTCCTCATTGGGAATTTTCAAAAGCCCTGCTCCTCACGTAGGCCGACCTAAGGTCATATGTGCTACGACACTTATTGAAAATTCCTCCTAAGGAATTATCCAAAGTACTGCCACATGCGCAGGCAGGAATAATCTCAGAAATCACTAAGGTAGCTCATAATATTGATAAGCAAGCATATTAAAATGAACTTACTGCCAAAATAAAATGCACCATACTAAATCAAAAGTGAAGTTGATCTGCAAACGTAATAAATACAAACCAAGTCTTATAAAAATAAAGATAAAAGGAATCTAGGCTTCTGGGGGATCCTAAGGAACAGGGGTCGTCTCTGGTGTATCCTCCTCAACTGGGGACACCCAAACTCCAGCCACTTCGGATAGCCTCCGAAGCTCCTCCTTCTACTCCGCCAAAGCATCCTCCAAGAAGGTTGCATCAAAATCCGACCTCTCCTTTTGGATATGTTTCACCAACTCTTCTAACACCACGACATAGGCATCCTAGGCTAAAGCATCAAATTCGGGGGACTCCCTCCAAGTCTCCACCGCTTTGGTGGCGTTAGCCTTAGCCTCGTTTGCCCTCATGGCGGCCTCTCTGGCCCTTTCATTTGCCTCCTGCATCTTCTAGATTACCTCCACAACCTTGGCTCACTTCTTCTCAAATCTTATTTTCCCCTCTTCAGCCCGACCTCTGGCCTCCTCCTCCGAGGGCCTCAGAGCTCTAATCTCTTTCATAAACCTCTCTTCTTGATCGAGCCTGGAGTTTAGCTAGTTTCTCATCTGGTTAATTTTTTCTTCATACTCCTTCTCCTTCAGAGCGAACTGAGCCTTCTCAGCCTCCATACTCTGGTAAAGGTTGAAAGCTTAATCCTTAGCCTCCATCAACTTATCCAGCTCGAACTTCACCTATTTTCCAAAAACATCAAAAAGTCTCTAAATCAATAAAATTGTCAAAATAAAAAAAAATCATAAAGCACAGCACAAACCAAGAATACTTTAGCTGCAACGACCATCATGTACAAGATGGATCGGTGACCGTGGAGCTGTGCAGTGACTAAGGCCTCGCCAATGGGCATCTTATCTAGATAACCCCGCTCTTTCTCACCCCAGCTCCTGGTGAGCAAGTTTGCTGATTCCCGCAAGGTGAGGTGAATGCAGTTGTCACCTCTCTAGGGGGAGATGGAACATGGAGATAGTCGAGAAGGATCTCTAGTTGATGGCCCACCAAACTGTCTAAGCTCGATCGATGAAGGTCAAGGCACCTCTCCTGTGACCTAACTGAGCTGGTCCCAGCCACGGAGGCTGCAACTGGAGCAGGAGAGAGAGGAGTTGGTGACGGCAGAGTAATGGCCACCATGGGAGAAGAGCTGGACAAAGGAATGACCTCAGATATGCGTGGAGTAACCGACATGGAAGTTCGGTTATATATATACACACACACACACAGAGAAGTAGATCCTCTGGGGACTGGTGAACTGGACGCTCGAACTTGCACTAAACCGGCTTAGAATAAGTTCGAATCTGAAATCACAAATTTACAAGACCTCTACCTCTTTGGCAATGCCCTTATCACCTCAGCTCGTTGTTGCTTGTCCTTGGTCAGGGTTTCTTTCTTGCAATCTGCAAACAGGGTAAAGGTCGGTACTACATTAATGCTCACCTCGTCAAAAGGTCAAATCATCAAAAAAAACTTACACAAAGAATGGTAGAGAGGGGGAACCACATCTTCTTTGTTCACCTCGGAAGGGTGGAATTGCCACTCCCCAGACACGTAAAAGAACTCTTCCTTCTATTTTTTGATCGAGGAAGGAGTGTCCAGCACTAATGACCTCCCCCCGTCCTCGGTCTAACGCTAGTATACCACCAGCTAGAGTTCTTTCCATCCTCTTTGAATATAAACAATGAATTGAATTGTCGAACGCTCAGCTCGGGATTCCCCATCCTATCCCAAAGAAGGAGGGCGGCAATTAAGGTTCGCCACCCATTGGGACATAACTGCGTGGGAGCTATGCCCCAAGAAGAAAGAAACTTATGAACTACCCTTGGAAATGATAGTCTAAGACCAGCCTGAAGTATGGCCGAATTTAAAGCAACACATCTCTCTGGGAGATTATCAGCTCGGTCAAAAGGTTCTGGTATGATCATTACTACCGAACTCGGAATCGCGTATTTAGCTCGCCAGCGAGCTAACATGTCTCCTGTCACAACTAACCTGTAAGAATTCGCTCCCCACTTCTCAAGGACACTCCCCTCAACATTCCTAACATTCCCGACCTCCCTTCATGAGCCCTCACCACCAGATTCCATGACAGTACGTCCTAGGTCCACTGGGTTAACTATGGAGATAGGGACAGGAGTAAAAATTTCTTTACAACTGGATGACGAACTCGACTAAGAAAGAACATATTTTTCCTACTGATTTCCCCAGAAGTGTACTCTAGACTCGTCTGAACTCATGTAAAGATCAAAATGAAAATACGAACAGGAAGGATGAAGAGAAAAAGCGAAGGAATACCTGAGAAATCGAAGGAAAGATGACCTCACTCAGAAGGAAGATAGGGCACATCGGGAGTATTTTGCTACCTTGGAGAAAAAATTGCATAAAGTAAAAAGGAAAAATGAAAGGCCAAAAGGGATTTAAAAGGAAGACAAATCAAAGGGTCTGAAATCAGACCGTCCATTCAAAAAAAGAGGAATAGATCAAACGGCAAAAAATGCTGGTTAGTCAAAACGGTCTCTTCACTAAACTTCTCAAAGAAGCTGTCTAAAATGCTGTACAGCTCACCCCTATAAAAACGTGACACTTAGCACAATAATAATTGAAGCCCTCGAAAAAAGGGTCCGATAAGATGGAAGGTCAGCTCCCCCTCACAACAGAACTGACCTGAGGGGTAACTGTTGACTACCAAACTCCGATCTAATAAAAACAATTCGCTAAACCTACCACAGGCAAATGTGAGTTCGGTCACTGCTCCCAGATCGGACTAGCTCGCCGTTATCTCAGGAAAATATCATGATTACTTCCTGTCACATCACCCTATCAATCATATACACTTGCCACAAGTGACGTCATCACCGCCCAAAACCGACAATCCGAAGCCATGATTCTCAAGCCCCTTGTAGGTCATCATTACCTGGGGAAAATATTGACACATGTCCACATGCCTCGTTGACCAATCACAGGAGAATTCGACGACCCGAGTTTCGAGCTCGGTACTATAGTTGATTTGACTGATTTGATATAATTTCGGCTGGAACCATGTATAAATAGTAGGGCAAAAATCTTGTAAAGGGCAAGTGAATTCATGTAAAAGCTCATGACACAATTACACTTTCTCAACATATTTTGTGATTTCTTTCGATAAAAAATTCCCTTTTTTCTTAAAGTTGGCTTAAAATTAGCCTTGTGAATTTTGACGTCAACAGAATCCATGAAAATTTAATACAAATTAAACCAATCTCAAAACATGTTCATAAGAATAAGAAATCTAAATCTAGAATTGTTTAACAATGAAAGAACATATTTAAGCAAGAAAAGACATGAAAATTCCCAAATCTAATCGAGTTCCTTCGTGGCTTCACCAATAAGTTTAGTTCTCCATGAATTTCTTGAGCCAAAAATCAAAGAAAAGTGATAGAGAATGAATAATAGACATTCTGGTTGAGATTAGGGTTTAAAACGTGTGAAAACCGTGTTTCCATAAGTGGTTGAGTCGATTAAGGAAACATAAATTTTGGCCTCAAGGAATAACCATGCGACCGCATGGTTATAAGTGTTGTAGTCACATGGTAGAAACATTTTGGCCTCTGGAATTCCCTGGAGGTGCTAGTGCGACCGCATGGTTATTGTCATTTTCTCCGCCTGACAACTTTTAGTATTTTAGCCATAACTTTTCCTTCTGATATCCGATTGAGATGATTCAAGTTGCATTTGAAAGATATCTCAAAGGGATACAACTCTGATTCAGACATCATCTTCTAGATCGATCATTTTCCATATCAAAAATAGGTCTAAATATAAGGCTGAAAATCGATGCGCAACTTTTTTGATTAGGAATTGATATGTGAATATGTTATGATCATATTTCACTTCCTTTGACTTCTAATTGCACCCAATTGACCCTTAGCATTCTTGAATCATCATTCCATCGGTCATCTCATCTTTGAATTATTTTCAACTTCGTCCCTGAACTTTCGCTTTCTTTCATTTTGGTCCCTTTTCGCTTGTTTTTTCCGAATTTCATCTTTTTCACCAAAACGCAACCTAAAACATAGGAGTAATGAGTGCATTTTAACATAATATAATTGCATAATGCAATAATTAAAAGGAAAAAATATCATATTTTACACTCTTATCACATATACAATTTCCATTCCACCATCTTTCATGTTAGAGTTCGGCACATTGGGCACACTAACATCAAAATCCAACCTATTTTCCTCTTTCTGATCATTAAAATCAAATCAATGTTGATATCAAAGTCCCATTTGTTCTGACCATTCACATGAAGAAGACTTGAATACACAACAAAATTAGAGAAACCTCATTTCCAACAAAGAAATCATTTTGATTCATTGCTCCAACACCCACTTCTCCATTTTTAATATCACACCCTCTTTTCCACCACCCATTGTCTCAAAACTCCTGTAGTTTTCACCAATCCCATCAAAACACCTAAACTTCTTAAATCCCAACATTTCATTTCTCCTTCAGAATTTTCACTAACTCTCTTCATCTAAGTCATGAAAATTGAAAAGTGAATCAAAACTCAGCAAAATTCAAGGACTTTGTTTAAATCATAGAAAAAATTCTTAGGTGCAAACCCCTGCATTAGAAAACCTTTCTTAAACCCAACTTCTCATTTCCTATGTAAATAATCATACATGAATTAACCTTAGATAAATCAATTACTTGTTGAATAAATACAAATTCCAAGAATGCATATTTAATCTTCGAGTCATCCAAACAACTTAAGATTTTCTAAACATGAATGAAAACATATGTATAATAATTTGGGTGCATATGAATGCAAAATATGTAAGATGATGAAGAAAAAATTCTTATTCTAATGGAGTACTGCATACCCATTCAAAAAAAAGGAAAAACACTTTGATCAAATGAAATAACAAAAGGGATTAATGCGAAAATGGAAAATTTATTATCGATTAGAATGAAGAAAATTCAATTGAATGCAAGATTAAAAAGAGAGATTTTTTAATTTGAGGGAGTTTTAAGGTTTTTCAAATTCCTTATTAAGAAAGAATCCAATATATTAAAGTGAAAATTCTAGCATGGAATTTTTCGATGGTATGTGAAGAAAAAGAACCCAACAATATGTTAGAATCTACAATATTTACAAGGGTTAGAATGGTGAAATCAAGAAAATACATATACATACAACATAGATACAGATAGAGAATTGCTAAATAGTGACCTTCAGATGGGTTGGCCACTTGAGCTTTGTCGCCAGTAGATTCTCTTTGCTGCTCATATCGTTTTGGAGTGCAGTTCTTGAGGTTAGTACGAAACCAAGAAATGAGAAAAGAAGCGAACGAGGAAGGAAGTGGATAGAGACGTGATTTGCGAGATATTTAACGAACAGTGGAGAGATATTCATGGATAAACGATGCAAACAAGTTAATGAACAGTAACGAACTAGTTTAAGTGTGAAATGGAATGTGCAAAATGAACAGTATTTAGCCCAACCTCTCTTTAAAGAGAATAGAGATAGAGATTTACAACTAGTGATATACAATGATTCGATTGCAATAAATTTCATTTTCAAAATAAAAAAAAAATTATTTCATATTTATTTTTCGTTTATCCATCTATACTATCTTAAAATTATTATATTATTGTAGTTAAATTATGTATTTTTCTTCTATTAATTTTTAAGATATAACCTTTTTCATACTTTTCATTTAGATGAAATCATTTAGTTAAAAAAATATTATTATAAGTATAATTATAAAATTTTTAAATATAATTTTTCAAATACGATTAAAAAAAAACAATTCAACATAATTAAATATATTGCAATAAGTTAATAAAGCTAGTTGAAATTCATTAAACATTTTATTTTTCATTAAATATTTTATAAATGAGTATTGCTATTCATCGAGTTGAGTATCAAGTGCATGACATTAAATAATAAATTTATTTAAGAATAATGCAAAATTATATAACTCATTTAATTGAAACTATGACACTTAGATTTGTGCTCAATCCATTAAGAATGAATATCATTACTTTTGTATCATTAATTAACGAAAAAATTGTAGCAACGGTCCCTAACCTTCTTATTTTTATAGACTTTACCACAATCTTCATTTTGTGCCAACGGAGAGTCTTAACCTTTCATAAATATGCATCTAAAGTCCATATGGACGGAAATCGTCCAAAAAATCGTAAGCTGATCAAGAAAATTAAGGAATCAACATTTAATAAAATTGTCAAAAACACCATCCAAAAACACCGTTCAAAAAAGTATCAACGTTCAATAAAACCGTCGCGGTAGGAGATAGTTTAAGAAATTTTCTCTGATGGTATTTTGGACGGTTCCGTCCATACGGATCTCGTGTGCATATTTATGAAAGGTTAGAGACCTTTGCTGGCACAAAATAAATATTAGGATAAAATTCATGAAAAATGAAAAGATTAGGGATCGTTACTGCAATTTTCCCTTAATTAACGGTAGAAATGTTAAAAACCCAGCACTCAGACCCTAACCGGAGCGCGACTTCACGCAATAAACCAGCGCGTGATCATTTCCTTGGTTTATTATTCAAGAAAGAAAAAAAAATCAACGCACGCCAATTCTGTATGCATATAATAGAGTTCTAAAGTATCTAATCATCAAAGAAATAACCCAACTAATTTATTTTATTTCAGACATATATACTGCAGCACTGCATAGATATGTTCATGGAATACTTATTATTATTATTATTTATTTAATAATTCAAAAATTTTTAGTGAAGAATTAGTGAAAAGTAGAAAAAAGCAAAGATGAGAAGGAATTGGATTCTGGGTCAGTCTTATCTGAATCTATGTTTGCTCTTTATGGTTTTTGTGTATACGTGTGTTTCACAAGATCAGGTACGCGGTGGTCTGTACAATACTTTCACTGTTTCTAGCTTCACTTATGGAAAGACTCTGCTCAAACCTTATGAATGGAGATATATGAGAGGTATAACTTTTGTTCCTTTTTTTTGTCTGAATAAAGTTTGATTTATTAAATTAAATTGAAGTGTAATTGTTTGGGTGTTCTTGATTAATGTTTTATTTAGCAGGTTTGGCTTACTATCAATTTGATTTTAGCTTGTTTATTTTGTGGGTTGTGTTTGAAAACACGATCTTATAGTGTTCTTAATGACTGTATTTTATGTTAGATCGATCCTTTTATGTGGTTGCTTTATGTGAGCAATATAGGTTCTCAGGCTGCTTGGTGAAGGTAAAAAAAAAAGATTAATCTTTATTGATGCTGTTAATGAATGTATTAAAATTCTTGTTATTGATACAGAATGACGATGGACTCTCTATTTTTCCAAGAAAATTGGAGTCTGCTAAGGAGTCTTCTTTTTCAGTTCACTATATAGATCTTGTTGGTTCTTTGGAATTCTGTTTGATCTTTCCCTTTTTGGTTGTTCTAGCATTCTGATTTGTTAGGCTGGTTGTGTAGGCCATGTTAATTCATATACGCCAAGAGTAATTTTCATTCATATAATTACAATAGGTACAGTACACTTATATAGGATAGGGAATTCATCTATTTTGGGACAATACAGATTTGTAGGTAATTGAGCATCCTGCAATTGATTCATTCCATTCCTATAGGTGATTTTGTTTCCTAAATTGATTTCTAACATCTCACGCCAACACTCTCCCTCAAGTTGATGCATACAGGTCTTTGATGCCCAACCTGTCGAGTGAGTTGTGGAAGCCCTTGCTTGAAACTGCCTTTGTGAGTATATCAGCTAGTTGGTCTTTAGAATTCACAAAGGGAAAACAATTGTCTTTGCTACGAGATTTTCCTTGATGAAGTAATGATCTACTTCCACATGTTTTGTCCTGTCGTGTTGGACTGGGTCATGAGATATGGCAATGGTAGCTTTGTTGTCACAGTAGAGATCCATCTCTAATGTAGGAGCAAAACCAAGTTCAGTGAGTAGTTTCTTAACCCAGAGGAGTTCACAAAGTCTTTTTGCCATTCCTCGAAACTCCGCTTTAGCACTCAATAAGGATACCACTTTTTGTTTTTTTACTTTTCCATGTAACAATGTTTCCACTTACAAACATGAAGTAGCCTGAGGTGGACCGTCTATCTGAAACATTTCCAGCCCAATCTGCATCTGTATAACCATCAACCTTCAAGTGATCATTCTTTGAAAACATTAGTCCTCTTCCAGGTGAGGACTTTAGATACTGAAGTATTCGAATCACAGCATCCATGTGATCTTTACTGGGGTTATGCATAAACTGACTAACTAAGCTTACAGCATAGGCAATATCTGGAGGGGTATGTGACAGGTATATAAGTTTTCCAACTAACTTTTGATATCTTCTTTTATCGGTTGGCACTTGATCTGAAGACTCACTCAGTCGATGGTTTTGGATGATTGGAGTATCTGCTGGCTTGCATCCCAACATTCCTACCTTAGTTAGTAGGTTCAGTATATACTTTCTTTGGGATAGAAATATGTCTTGTCTCAATCTAACTACTTCTATTCCTAGGAAGTACTTGAGTCCTCCCAAGTTCTTCATCTCGAACTGAGATGCTAGTTGTTTCTGGATTCTGCATATCTCTTCTTTATCATCCCTTGTAATAATCATGTCATCCACATGGACTATCATTACAGTTATTTTGCCTTCGTTATGCTTCAGATAGAGTGTGCGATCTGAATCACTCTGGTTGAACCCATATTTCTTCATTGCCACACTGAATCGTCCAAATCATGCTCGAGGTGACTGCTTTAAGCCATATAATGCTCGCTGCAATTTGCATACTACATTGTGTGAAGGCCCCGTATACCCCGGAGGGAGATCCATATAGACTTCTTCTTCGAGGTCACTATGGAGAAATGCATTCTTCACATTAAGTTGATGTAGTAGTCAGTCAAGATTAGCTGCAAGAGAACGGTATCCTGATAGTTTTTAGTTTAGCGACTAGTGAAAAAGTCTCTTGATAGTCTACCCCATACGTCTATATATAACCCTTTGCGACTAGCCTTGCTTTGTACTGTTCAATGGATCCATTTACCTTGTGTTTGATGGAAAAAACCTATCTGCATCCTACTGTCTTCTTTCCTTTAGGTAGTGGAATTAGTGTCCATATGTTATTCTTTACTAGTGCCTCTATCTCATCTCTTGCCTGAGTCCATTTTGAGTTTGATAGAGCTTCCTCAATTCTCGCTAGGACATGATTAGAAGAGAGAGCATGTGCAAAAGCTTTTACTGGGTTAGACAACTTCATGGTGGATACATAGTTGGCAATTGGGTACCTTGATCTTCTTTCTTCAAGTTCTGGAGAGTATCTGCTCGACGGTTTGCCTCGATTATGCCTGAAAGGTAAAGTAGAGCTACTAGAAGTATCTAATTTGCTGACATGTGAAGGAGTTCTTACCTCATGGACATTCTCAGGAGATGGGTGTGTGGGTACTGAAGGAGGGGGTTCTGGTTCAGTGGATTCGGCCTCTTCTACAATCATATCATTCACTGGGTCAGGACTGTCTCTGTCTCAATGTTATTTGGCACCTCAAAATTCAATCAATTCAACTCTTCATCCCTTGTCTCCCCTTGAAGAGGGAGATTGGGTGCAGGAGAAAAAAATGTGTCGGACTCCAAGAAGGTGACATCTATAGTTACATAAGTACATCTGGACATAGGATCGTAGCATCGATAGCCCATCTGATGTGTAGCATATCCCACAAAAAGACATCGAAGAGCGCATGGGTCAAGTTTTGTCTGTTGATTTTTGTGAAGGTGAACATATATCACACAACCAAATACTCGAGGGGGAAGCATGAGTATTGTGGATAGAGTAACATGGGATGATAGGACTTGAAGTGGAGTCTTAAAATTTAAGACCTTGGAGGGCAACCGATTGAGTAAGTATACAACAGTGGACACTACATCCGGCCAATAGCTAGTTGGAACATAGGCTCCTTGGAGGAGAGCCCTTGCAGTTTCAAGGATGTGTCGATTTTTTCTTTCAGCAACGTCATTTTGTTGAGAGTCTGAGGGAAGGAGATAGAGATACAGAGCCAGCTCCAGTGACTGGAAAAATAACTCCGTTAGCATTTGCAACACTGGTGTGTCAAGGTAAGGAGCTCTAAGTAAAGTCTTTCTCATCATATGTCATATGATCGGTTGCTCTGGAGTCAAGTAGCCAAAGATTACTGTTCTTGTCACTAGAAGATGTACAAAAAATCGAACAAAAATTACCTAGTTCTGATGAATGGATTGTGTCTTGAAAAGTCCCATCTTGAGGAATCAAAGATAGTTGAGAGTCTGAGGTTATCACGGCTGCCTTGCCTATTCGCTTATTAGAGCCACCACCATTTTTTTCTTTTTGTCTTGCAACTCATGCCACCAATCTGGATACCCATTGAGTTTAAAACAGTTTTCTCGTGTGTGTTTGTTATTTCCACAATAGGAACATTTAATTTCGTCATCAGCTCCATTTAACTTATTGGGCACTTTTATTTAAGCCTCTTGAGTGACCCAGCCCAAGTTTCAGCCCTTTGGTGGCAAGAATGGCTCTTGGAGGCCCGTTTGCTTCTGTAGGTACCATAACAGCCTATCTTAGTGCCTCACGTCAAACATAGGCATATGCCTGCTCAATGGTGGGAAACGGTTCCATCTGCAGGACGCTACTACAGATGCTGTCAAGCCCATCGTCGAGCCCGTCGAGGAAGTTGTAGACTCGATCTTCTTGGGTCTACCTGTTGAATTGCTGGATATCCACAGTACACTTCATTGGGTTTGGGCGACAAAAGTCGATTTCACGCCACAATCCCTGCAATTCGGTGTAGTACTTCTCCACAGATCCACCGCCTTGTCTCAATCACATCACCCTTCGTTGGAGGTCATGGACTTGGGATTTATCATTCCTATTGAAATAAGTCGTGGCAACAGCATCCCACACTTCTTTAGCAGTGGAGAAACGAATGAAGTTGCCAATAAGGGTAGGGTCCAAAGAATTGATAATCCGCCCTTTCACGATTGCATTCTCAGTACGCCGCTTTCGAAACGTCGGATCGGTCGGTGAGGTGGAGTATCTCCATTAAGGTAACCCATTTAATCCTTTCCGGAAATATACATTTCCATAACTTGGGACCAAAGACCATAGTTTGTACCATTCAGTTTAATGCCAATTTGGGGCGAGTTTTCGGTGAGTGGGGCTGATATGTGTGTTTTGGTTAAGGTTTTAGAGAGTTTGGTAGTGAGGTTGGCAAGCATGGCATCGTTATTAGGAGGAGTTAGGCTGGGGTCAATGATGGTGTTGGAGTCCTCCATGTGTTTATGAAAATGTTTATGAGAGAAAGGCTAGAGGGAGCTTGGGAACAGGGCCATGGATCGAGTGTTACTGCTCTGATACCATGTCAATTCATATACACCAAGAATAGTTTTCATTCATATAATTACAATAGGTACAGTACACTTATATAGGATAGGAATTCATCTATTTTGGGACAATACAGATTTGTAGGTAATTGAGCATCCTGCAATTGATTCATTCCATTCCTATAGGTGATTTTGTTTCCTAAATTGATTTCTAATAACTCACGCCAACAGGCCAAAAGGAATGTTTTTGTTGGCCTTCTTAATGAAGGCAATGCATTTTTAAAAAATAGCTATGTAAATTAATGTTTATTTTTTCAGTTTTTTCCTTATTATGGATTTGTCGCCTCAGTAGTCAGAGTAAACCATTTAGTTTTTCCCCCTATTGGACTCAGTTTGATGCCTTTTATACTAAAATTGGTTTCCCAGGGCAGTATGAATTTCAGGCTTTTTTTGCCCCGCGAAAGTTTTAAATTTTTTACCGTTGATGGAATAGTACTCTTACTATGTCCTATTCTTGGTTTTTTAATTTTTTCTGCTCCATTTTCTCTGTCTGTATTGTTCTTTCCCATATAATCAATTTTGAACTGATCTTTTTCACAGAACTTACTTCTCTTTATATGTTACTGGGATTTCTAAGCATTATGAGGTGTTAGGCTTCTTGAGTTGTGATAAAATTATCATTCTCTTTAGCATTTCATTATGAATGAATTTTTGCATCGGTAAGTTTAGTGTTAAATTTTGTCAAAATATGATCATAGGGGCTGTTGTTTAAGCAGATCTTTGTACATGGTGAAGAACCAAATTCCAAATGAAAGAAAATCTTTAGAGATAGATTTAATGATGAATGTCTACTTAAAATAAAGGCACAAAGGAATCAATGGTTCGAGAGATGAAGAGGGGAGTAGTTGACCTCAGGGGACTTTCTTTTAATCCTAACTCACCCAGTGAAGAAGGGAAAATGGTGAGGAAGTTCTTGGCATTTGGGAAAGGAGGGAAGACTCTTTTCGAAATATTCTTTGATTTCAGTGGGATTATCAATCATTAAAAAGTTGAATGAATGTGAAGGAAAAGCCTGCAATCAGAATCGATTGGGTTGATCTTCATGTAAATATAAGTTGTCTTTGTGAATGCATTCTGTTGTTTGAGATAAAACATTCTCTTTTACTAATTAGCTACACTTCTACAACTTTGCATTCATCAATGCTTCATTCCTCTGTCCAACCACCCTACCCTACCCCACCCAATCCCATCACACCCCTTCCCACCTGAAACCTCAACCATACACAGGCAAGGTCACCCTAACAAATGAGGTAAACTGATCTGTCGATTTTTCACTAGTACAAGCATTGAGCTGGGATGGTACAATATACTCTGCAAGATATTATCAAATTTACCTAAAAAAAGTTATTTTTCTTGAGAAAATTCTACTCAGTGTGTCAATTTCATTTTGTGCATCACCCAATCCCCTTTAAGCTGTTTCAAAAGTAGCATATACAGCTTTGAAGTTCAATATTGGATGTTTTTCTCGTGATGACTTAACGTTTTTATTTCACTCATTGCAGTCGATTTACCAACATGGTTTTCTTCAATGTCTTTAGCTTTGGAATCAGATGTGAACATTGTAAGTCTGCATTTAAAGCCTTGTTGATGGTGCAAACTTGCAAGATCGAATCTGCATATTTTATCGTTATGCTTTATTTATTACAATATTCTTAAACTGTTTTTTCACCTGGATTTGTCATATAAATAAAACGTTGACTTTAAGATTTCATCGAAGCTCAAATCGTATTGGGTTTCCGACTCGTATTTCTTTTACATGATAACTTTATTTTAACTGTTTACAGGATCTCAAAAGAATTAGAAATGCGTCTGATCTCTCTTTACCAATGATATGCATCCGAGAGGGCAGCCCTCCTCTGCCTGATGTCTATAATACTTCTCTAACGGGTCTAGGTAAAAATATGATGGTAATTGAAATCAATATTAGCATTATTGTACACTTGAGATCATCATCTTCTTTTTTCCTGTAAAGACATGCCTATCAACATTGCATTCCACTAAAAGTAGATCTATAGTATGCTTGGCTAGGCTTTACAAAAAATAAGAAAAAGTTAGTTTCAAAACATGTTTGGGCAAGTTCCTTATTTTGAAAGTAACTCTTACATAATTGTCAAAATTTGTAACTTATTTCCAACTTCAACTAATAAAATAAAATATTCATCTTAAACTTAAGTAAACTTTATAAGCTTCGCCAAGAATGCTTTTAGTAGTTTATTCTTATATATTTCCCTTTAAAATTATTTTCTTCCAAGCAGAAATTGCTTCAATCATTGATATGTCATAAATCTATCCATGTTGCTAATTTTCATGGCACTAAATGTTAGAAATATTGTAATTAGTACAATAATCCCTCAAGTTTTCTGTTTGGCCCATCAATATGACTTTTACTGAGTACTCAATAAGATTTTTGTGCTGCAGAGATAAATTACATCTCTAATGGTTTATTTAGTGGGAATCTAAGTCTTCAAACTGTTGAGAAGTGCTATCCCATGCAGAATAATATATCACTGATGTTGACAAATGATCAGGTTCGTCGTAAGTTCTGAAATTTGTATATTTATGGTTTCAAGCCACTAGAAAATTGCAAAATTGACCTTAGTTTTTTTTCAGATTTCTCCAGGAACATGGTATTTCGGGTTATTCAATGGCATTGGACCTATAAGGACTCAATCAAAAATGGTACAAACTATTGCACTCATGGTCACAAATACTCCTTACTAGTCATTCGATATCATTTTAGAGCTCTCTTTCTTTTTGGTCACCTTTTTTGTTCCCTAAAAGATTTACTTCTATTAAACATTAAATATAGTTTTCCAAACCTGATTGCAGAAATAATTTTAGCTGATGAAATGAGAAAACTGGAGTGGGTAACAGTTTGTTCTTGTTCTGCTATGCCACCATTGATGGAAATTTTTGACAGTAGAAAACCAATGTTATGAGTTTAGTCATCCTATGAGAACTCTGATTCCTTTGTTGTTCATTCCAAATATTAGAGAGAGCATGTTTGGATAAGCTTTAAAGAAAAAGTAAAGTTGCTTTTAGGGAATATTTTGTCTATAAAACATATTTGGATCACTTACTTTAATGTGAAAAAAGTAGCTTATTTTGGAAGAAGCTCTTACCTTCTCTCAAAATAAGTTAGTTACTCAGGTCCAAAATCGACCAATAAAAAAATTATTTGCTTACAAGTTTAGTTTTTAAGCTTACCCAAGATTGTTCATAGGAGAAATGAAATCATAGTGTTGTAGTTACTAAGCATAGTTCCTGAGTCCTGACCATATCCGAAAATCCTTTTTTTTTTTTTTTGGGGTTTTCTGTTTATATGTTGTCATTGTTGTTCCTTCTTTCTTTCTTTCTTTCTTTTTCTTTTTTGGTATGGTGTAGTTTCTCAAAATTATTTTCCTGTAAAAGGTTTATGGCTTTTATAATTTGTGTCTTCATTCCGACAAAAATTTCCAATTCCAAATGCTATGATTTGGATATCTATTAAACTGTTAATTTCAGTTGGGTTACTTTATAAACTCGTCCAGTTCTCCGATCTACATTACAGATTAATAGGGGCCCAACATGCTCTTTTAGTGGCAACATAAGTGTGGAAGGATGTCCAACCTCAACAATGTTGGGCAAATTCTGCAACCAAACAGTTGATATGCTTTTGTGTACTGAAAGCTATAGTTTAATTGAAAGTGTTCCAGTCAACAATTCATATGGCAAACCAGCAAAAACTGTGGTTTCCTGCAGAAATGCAAATGAGATAGCTTGTCATGAAGATCATGGGTTAAGAGTCTACTCCTTGGATGTGATAGGAATCGCCGAACAACTAATTATTACAGCATCAAATATCAGTTTTAATCAGACTCGTCCTTCAAATGGCACTGGAAGAAGTGTCTTGATGTACTATGCTAGGCACGGTGCAATGCCGCTTGAAACATTGCATGATTTCTCAGGTGATATTAGTATAGGTCCTTTGGTTATAAACTCTCCAAAAATTGGACGCTGGTATATTGCCATACAACCTGTTGTTGTCTCGAACAACAGCACTGGAAATCAGAACATAAGCTCTAAAGTTTGCTATCTGTTGGAATGGCAAGTGATTCAGTGCCCAATGGATAAGGCTGGATTTAACTGCACATCAGAAAGATACATGCTACGGGTAAAAAATTAAAGATTTAGCCTAGGCTAAGCTTAAAGAGTTAACTTATAAGTAAATAAGTCATTTTTAGAATAAATAATTTTTTTACTGACAAGCTGACAATGATTGTCTGCAGACAGTTCTTAGGAAAAATCCGTCCCTCCCTTTTGAATCCTACTATCTACCAATCACAGGAAAAGTGTCACCAGATTCGGCTAATTTTCCATTGGAGCCCCTTTTAAGTAACTTTTCCAGTGGAGGAAATAATGGTGATGCTTGGACTTTTTTCCTTCTCGACATTCCTTCTGGTGCAGCTGGTGGAAACGTCCACATACGCCTTAATTCTGATGCAAATATAAATTATGAAATATATGCAAAATATGGAGGGTTTCCATCTCTTAATAGTTGGGACTACTACTACACAAACAGCACAACAAACAGCAATGGTTCGATGTTTTTCAAGTTGTACGATTCGGATCCAGATGGAATTAGTTTGTATATATTATATGCTAGAGGAGGAACTTGGGGTTTTGGGTTGAGGCAAATTCGATTCAATTCCACAAGTCAGACGACAATGTCTATGTCACTGGAGAGGTGTCCACAAAAATGCTCTTCTCATGGATCATGTCAATCTGTTTTAGATGCTAGTGGGCTGACATTATACAGGTTCTCATATGCCCTCTTCTTGAAGTTCATAAGCTATTCTAAGTAACTCTCCAACTGTTCAATTCCTTCTTATTCTGCTTCCTTACGTTTCCCTCAGCTACTGTAATTGCGATCGAAACCATGGAGGCTTTGACTGCGGTATTGAACTTGTATCCCATCGAGGTGAGTTAATTTTCTTTTGTAAATTTAACCGTTAATATGTGATTCTGCTCTACCCTATTTTGAAAATTTGAATCTTGCTAATAGTTAATAGAATGTGTGGAGCTTAAGCCCTTGTTTGATAGAAATTAAAATCTAGATTTTAATTTAAGTCAAAGTCAACAATTAGTTAATTTTCTTTTGTAAATTTAACCGTTAATATGTGATTCTGCTCTACCCTATTTTGAAAATTTGAATCTTGCTAATAGTTAATAGAATGTGTGGAGCTTAAGCCCTTGTTTGATAGAAATTAAAATCTAGATTTTAATTTAAGTCAAAGTCAACAATTAATTCTTATAACATATTTTATGGTCTCCACGACTTTTCAACCACATATTTCATCTATTTTTATTAAAATCCGCTAAAAATCTAAGGTTATGTTTGATAGCCATTTAATTTTCATGGAGGATTCCATTTTCCAACTTTTGGTTGTTTGATGTCCAAAATTTTCCCTAGAATTCATTTTCCAACTTTCTTGCCACATAAGCCAATTTCGAGCTTTTCCTTGAATTGGAATTCTCACCAATATGTTGAGAATTTCAATTCCCGGTTACTGTAGCGATTTTTTATTTTTTATTATTTTTTTTGACAATGGAAACAAATTCTAAGAATTATTGTAAAAAAATATTTCCATTTAATTGACAATTTTCATGTAAAACAAAATCAAACGAACGTCAAAAGATAGATGATTTTTTTTATTTTTTTTTTGGTAATGGAAACAAATTTTATCCTCAATCCAGTAAATTTTATCCCTTTAATTGACAACTTTTATGTAAAATAAAGTCAAACGAACACAAAAAAATACTGTTGTTTCAACATTTTCTACATGGAAAAATATACCAATTAAACACAATAATTTACAAATTTCAGAAAACAATTTCTAGGCAATTCAATTCTATGGAATTCGTTTTCTTTTCACCCAAATTCCATCTTTACACTCAAACGAACCCTAATTTTAATACCTCAAATAGGGCGTAAATAGATTGTTGGGTAGGTCAAACGAACACAAAAAAATACTGTTGTTTCAACATTTTCTACATGGAAAAATATACCAATTAAACACAATAATTTACAAATTCCAGAAAACAATTTCTAGGCAATTCAATTCTATGGAATTCGTTTTCTTTTCACCCAAATTCCATCTTTACACTCAAACGAACCCTAATTTTAATACCTCAAATAGGGCGTAAATAGATTGTTGGGTAGTTTTTATTTTTATTTTTATTTTAGGGCTATATTGGGCATTCATATGTTTGCATTAAGTCACCCTAGATTCTTACATTATAAATAGGGATTGATGGGTACGACAATGTGGACATACAACTAACCTCTGCATGCCTTAGTATGTTTTCCGCTTGCAGTTTTTCACTTCATTGTGGCAAATTCTGCTATAATTTCTTGTAATATTTGCCTTATATGGCCTATAATTTGAATTGTCAGTTTTGCATTCTCTCTTTATTTTTTAGTTAAATGTAATGATTTATTATTTTTAAGAATGGCATTTGTATGTAATGCAATGCTGTATATTCATCTTTTAAGGAAAAATGCTGAAAACTCATGTAGGGCACATTCGGCAGTCAATTTTCCTCATAGCATCTAACGCTGCAGCTGTGCTTCCAGCTTATTTGGCCCTCCGCCAGAAGGTATTTTAACTTGTACATAGTGCTAAGCTTAAAAATTTGACTTATAAGCAAATTGATTTTGAAATAAATACCTTATTTTTTACTTGTTACAATTGTTAACCATACAGAGTTCGACAGTGTTAACAGTTGGTTTTGAAATTAGTAAATTTCCTAGCATCTAACGCTGCAGCTGTGCTTCCAGCTTATTTGGCCCTCCGCCAGAAGGTATTTTAACTTGTACATAGTGCTAAGCTTATAAATTTGACTTATAAGCAAATTGATTTTGAAATAAATACCTTATTTTTTACTTGTTACAATTGTTAACCATACAGAGTTCGACAGTGTTAACAGTTGGTTTTGAAATTAGTAAATTTCTTTCACTTAAAAAGAAAGAAAAACGCAACTTATCTAAACATAATTGGAAGCAAAGTTACTATAGAAGTGACTTTTCTAGCCCCTGTTTGATGGTCATTATTGTGTAAAAATGATGTTTTGAATAATGATTTTTGGGAGAATGTGTGGTTAAAAAGGGAAAAAATTTTGGGTTTACATGCAAAATATTGTGTTGTGTGAATGTGTGGTTAAAAATGAGTGCAAGAAATAAATTATTTTGTTTTAAAGGGAGTCAAATAGGGGCTTAATTTTTATCTTGACCAAACGTGCTCTAATTTATGCTATGCCTTATTTGCTGGCTGGGTTGTGGATTTTAGTTTGCGTATCAAGTAGTATTAATTTACAAAAAACTAAACTTAGTCATTCACTCTAGGCATTTGCAGAGTGGGTTATTTTCACATGTAGTGGAATTTCTAGCGGATTGTATCACGCATGTGATGTAGGCACCTGGTGTGCACTGTCTTTTCATGTATTACAGGTATCACTTCTATATATTTGATTTGGTTTGGCAAGTTTCGTGTCCTTGTCTATGACTAATCCATTATAATTATGCTCTCAGTTCTTGGACTTCTGGCTTTCTTTCATGGCCGTTGTCAGTACTTTCGTCTACTTAGCTACTATTAGTGAAGCTTCGAAGAGGACGATTCACACGGTCGTTGCAATCCTAACAGCCCTTATGGCTGAAACTGGACCTACCCGGTAATAGTTTATTATATGATCTTGTACTCGAATTACTATTGTGGTCAGATTTAACCACGCTAGATTTTACAGGCCCTCCAACATTGTTATTGTAATGGCCATTGGCGCTCTAGGTCTCCTCATTGGGTTGCTCATTGAGTTATGTGCTCGTTATCGGTCATTTTCCATTTCAACGGAGTTTCATTTAAATCTTCTTGACAGGTAGGATAATTCTTTGGTTTGTAAAAGCAATTCATTCTCACTGTTACTAAATATGCAAGTGACTATTGAACAAAATCCCGAGTCAGATATAAACGCCTGTTGTTCTGGTAAATGCAGATGGGAAACTCTTAAAAGATGGACCCACCGTCTTATTAAGACCCTCGTAAAGCGTTTTCGTTGGGGATTTATACTTGCCGGGTTCATGGCATTAGCAATGGCTGCAATAAGCTGGAAGCTTGAGAGCACCGAAAGCTACTGGATCTGGCACAGGTATGATAAAAATAGATGGAGAAGTCTCTCTCGTTAGACTGTGTAGAACCTAATTATATTGTTCATTTATCCCCTCGACATTGGATCATCTATTATACTTTTGGCCATTTTTTTATTATAGGGAAACATTCGAGATTCATACTTTTATTTTAGGTCACCCTAGTCCTTAGTTTCCTACTCGAAGAAATCTGATGGCCTGAGTTTTCTATGCGAAGTAATTTAGTGGGGACCATTTTTTCAAAAAATTTGGAGTGAGAGAACAAGAAAGAGGGCGAGGAAAACAACATTGTGATCTCCTTTACTGTAAAAAGTTTGCATAGATAAGTGGAAATATAGCTATCACGTTGAAGATGAACCACTATAAATCTGCATGTTTTTGTTTATTATTTCATTCATTAATACTCTCGGGTTCTCCCCCTCATGTTTTGCAAAATGATATGCAGTCTGTGGCACGTATCAATATATACGTCCTCCTTCCTTTTCATCTGTGGGAAAGCGAAACCTGCTAGCTGTGAGGCTGAAAGATCTCCGGACGGGAATTATGAGCTAACTCGACAAAATTCATACCGAGAAGGTGAACAAAGTGGTGAAAGATAGGACACAGATTTTTTCTCCCTCAACTTAGATTCAAGGTGTAGTCAATGAAAAATAGAATGTATAGCTGCTCCGCCATAACAGACCGACTCGATTCCATCGAGAAAGGAGCTCACAGTTGTTTTGGCCGCCCCTCGACCTGTTGCCGAATCAGGGTCGTACAATGTTTTCTCCTCGGTGTAATTTATCTATCATTAATCTAATAATAGAAAAAAATATTTGGTCACTGGTTTTTTGTTTTTCCCTTTAATTTCTGGCACCTTGTATGGTTCATTAGATCCTGTCTAAATTTGTGGTGTTTGAACCCATGATATCATCTTTGTGGTTGCGAAGGATGGTACATAAAAGGATTGTTTTCGAGTGTCAAGAGTATATATAAGAGGTGGTCAAAAAGCCCCGTGGACGGCTCGCCTTCCAAGGCTGGCCGTGCCTTGCCAAGTGTCCAGACCATGTGGCAATGGATGATTCGTCTATTTTGACATTTTAAACTTAGGGGTGACGACGACTCTGAATTGCCTATTGGCTCAACGAGACGAGTCGTGCCTTGCCAAGTACCCAGGCCATTGGATGATTCGTCAATTTTCACATCTCTACATTGATTTAAAGTTACCAATGACAATGAGTTTGGATTGCCTGTTGGCTCGACGGGCATAAAAGCTGACTCAACCAAATTCGCTAATTATAAATCCTACGGATCCATTGCCATCTTTACAGCTACATGTTAATCAATAGAGCATTGAAATCATATCATATTCAAGATTATATTTCCCAAGAAGACAAAAAAAATACCTTAAAGTTAAAATCATCATCATTTTGAATCTTGACAAATTTACTAAATTTATCATTATTGTTGAATGGTGACACATCATAATTACTCTAGACAATTAAAATCTTACTAGGATACTTGCCATCTAGAAGAAAAATTAAAAATTATTTCATATGTAACACACTTGCTCTTAGTCAAAATCTCACCAACTGCTAGGGCTAATTTACCCAAAACGGTCCCACTAATTTGTCAAATAAAACTGGGATGTGTCAGGATCCTATTGGTTGGAAGTTGAGGAAATTTTAAGAAGAAAATGAGAGAAATAATATATTTTTTTGTTTTTTCCCTTTATTTGGTACTTTTTTGTGGGTCAATAATAATCAAGTGTTAATTTATTGCTATTGGTTGAAAAATGGAAAGGGTCATCTGACAGTCCTTTTTATTTCTGCAAAAGACTTCTATGAAAAAGCTATTTTAGACGGACTTATTTTAAAAGCTCTTCTAACCAGTAAAATATTTTTAAAAAATTATCTAAAAATATTTAAAAATAGCTTTATTAAGTATAATAATTTGTGATCTAACTAGTAGAACTTATAATATGTCGACACTTTGTGCTCAACACTATTGTTGTTAGATAACATTATTTAATTGTATAATAACCTCTAATATTTAGAAACGACAACAATTAAAAACATTGTTTTTTTATCAATTAAAGATCAACTACGAATCCGTTAATTTCTTATTAATTTTATTGACACCATTTAAAAAAATTAAGTTTATATTACTGTTATTTATACAAACGAATTGGTGTTTTTATACTTTTAAGGAAAAATTTCATCATTGGTTCTTAACCTATTGCTCTAGTAACAAATTAATCTCCAAACTTTAAAATATCTACAGCTGATCCCAAGTTTCTGAATCTATGTTGACTTGTCGAATAATTCTACAAAGCTATGGTTTGCTTTACCAGTTTTATTCAAATTTCATAGAAATGAGACATGCTTTCATGAAATGCACATGATAATTTATTCTACATGTAGAAGATTTTTTGTTAATGATTGATGATATACTCAAAAGACAAAATGTCTCGACTCCTCCTACTCCTCGCCTTGCCTCCTAAAACATGACTAGGGTCCAACCCATGTTGTGTAACTATATTGAAATATTGGAGTCTGGAGACCAAATAACTAGTGAGAATTTACCAAATTTTTATTATTAAATTTAAGTTATAACAGATAACTCTAGACCTCATGAGTGGACTTCAGCTCTTCAAGACCTTTTTATTCCATAATTTTTCTTCTCAAACCCTTACATTTACCAATATACCCTCCAAAAGCAAATAAACATACAATCTATTATGGATTAATAGCATAAACTCCCATAAACGTTTCCATGTGCGATATACTCTTACCTATTGAAAATCTCAGAAAATCCTCTTGTTTGAAATCTTTTGTTCGAAAAACACCCTACTTTCAAGATTTTTTCGATTAACAGTTAAAAATAGTAACAAAATATTGAAATTAAAAAGAAATAATTATATTTGCAGTACCCAAATTTTTTTTTTTTTTTTTTTTATAAATTATACTCAAAATTTTCATATATGACAATCACAATCCCAAATTTTTAAAACTTTATTTTCCACCTCCATTTCATCATTCCAAACCTACCCCAAATCCCCCCACCCCAACCAAAACTGCCCACCGTCACCATCTTCATCGCCACCCTCCAGTTACTAGACATCATGAATCATTGCTAGGCCTGGGCATGGTTCGAGTTAGGTTAATTTTGAGTACAACCCGAAACCAAAATCGACTTGATCGGTTCGGATAAATCCCAACCAAAATCGACACAATATAATTGTTGAAACTAAACCGAACCAAACTAAACCAAAACAAATCGATTTAGATCGGTTTGGTTTGATTAATCGATTTAGAATTTATGAGTAAAAAAATTATCTACCTATATAAATTTTTTTCTTGCGTAATGTATATCAATAATATATATAATGCAAATGGTAAAGAATCAATTTTTCCAAAATCATCATATATAAAAATTCGATAGTTACTAACAAACAATTACACCAAAATGAAAACAAAACTATAATCTAAATTTGAAGTTTACATCAAACATTTCTTTTTCTTTTTCTTTTAATTTTTAGAGTTTTAGTAGAAAAAATATAGAAGATATACCACCCATGAAAATGTTTTTTAGGATTTTCTGCTATTAATCCAATCTATTTTTATCATATAGAGGGTGTTTGGCATCTATTTTTAAGGAAAAATGAATTTTAGAATAGTAGATTGATGGAGAATTTGTGGATAAAAATTTTTTGATTTACATGTAATTTATTAGAATGAAGAATGCGTAATTGAAAAGAAAAGAGATAAAAAATGTATTTAAAAAAAAAAAAAAGGAATAAAACGGGGCTATAATTTTACAAATCTCAAGGGTGTTTCTGTAACTTCATGTCGCTTGACTTTTTCTTGCTGCTGATCGCGAGTGGCAGCTATTCTCTCTCTTTCCCTCTTTTGTTTTTAAAGATATTTTATATTTCCAAAAAGTACAGAAAAATAAACAATAAAAATCCCTATTTCTTCATCTCTAAAATCTCCCACTATTTTTCTGCACCTACTCATAGAAGAATAAAAGGACTTCAATGTTCTACCACAAATGAAATGCCATTTTGTTCATCAAAATGCCTCCAAGAAATCTCCCATTTCTTCTTATTTCCATTTATTTATTGAATTTCCTCATTTTATCTGTTTCAAAAACACTAAAAGAACCCATTTTGAACCCAAATTCAGCCCATTTTTCCAAGAAAATTAAAGGGTTTGAAGAATCCACAAGAAAGAGCATAAGGTTGGAATCTTTACAAAGATCTCAGCTGATTCTCAGTGGAAACACAACAATTTTTAGTGAAAACAGAACTTTTCAGCTGGGATTTTTCACCCCAGGTCATAGTATCAGATGGTACTTGGGCATTTGGTATGCTTCAATCTCAACTCCCTCATATGTTTGGGTTGCGAACAGGGAAAATCCCATCAAGAAGTTGTCATCAGCTACAGCAGAAATCAGTGAAAATGGAAAATTAGTTGTAACAGATCAAGATTCAAGAACCATTTTGTGGGAAACAAGCAATGTGGAAAAAGCAAGTGATTTGAAGCTTTTGGAGCAGGGAAATTTAGTGTTGTTAAATGACGAAGGGAGGATTGTTTGGCAAAGCTTTGATTTTCCTACTGACACGTGGCTGCCTGGGATGAACTTAACAACTCAACACTGGCTGACTTCTTGGAAGAGTTCAAGTGATCCAGCACCGGGAAGGTATTCCTTGAGGTTGAATCAAGCTAATTATGGTGAGATTACTCTTGTTTATAGCAATGGTAGTGTTAATGGTAGTAATTCCAATTCATATACTTATTGGACTACTGGGAAATGGAATGGAAATGCATTTGATGGGGTGCCCGAAATGACAATTCGTTATATATATAAGTTTGAGTTTGTTAATCCTTTTACTCCCACGGCAATTTTTGGGTACACAGAGTTGTCAACAGATGGTGTGAAACCACCCTTAACGAGGTTCTTTTTGGACCACACGGGTCAGCTGAAGCAGTTCACTTGGTCTTCGCAGATTGAGTATTGGAACATGTTTTGGTCACAGCCTGAGAATCTGTGTAGAGTTTATGGATTGTGTGGTAATTTGGGGTTTTGTAGTGCGAGGCAGTGGAGTCCTTGTAGGTGTTTGAACGGATTTATTCCTGTTAATGGTGTTTCGTGGAATGAGAATGATTTTTCCGAGGGTTGTCACCGGGAAAGTGATGTGTTCTGTGGCAAGAACGAGGGATTTGAGGAAGTCGGAGTGGTGAATTACGATGGAGCAAGAGTCGTGTCATTTAGTGCGAGTAGGAGTAAGTGTGAAAGCGAGTGTTTGAGTAATTGTTCGTGCATTGGTTTGTTACACAATGTGAGGAGTAATTTATGCAAGAATCTCTATGGGTCTCTTTTTAACATATGGAATCTTACTTCAGATAGCACTATTGACGAAAAGTTATATGTGAAGGTGCCCAGGAATAGTGCAGGCAAAAAGAACAAGAAGAAGATGACCATTTTCATTGGGATGATTTGTGGGATTCTTGTGATTCTGAGTCTCGGAACTATAAGTCTGTTGTACTTGAGGAGGAGAATGATTAAGAGAAGAAAGGGGGACGAGGATGGTGTTTTCCCAGTAACAAATTTGAGGGTGTTTTCTTACAAGGAACTCCATGCTATTACAAGGGGATTTTCAGAGAAGCTCGGGCATGGAGGATTTGGGGCAGTATTTCGCGGGGAATTATCAGATTCTTCACTGGTGGCTGTTAAGAGACTCGAAAGACCTGGTGGTGGTGAGAAGGAATTTCGAGCAGAGGTTTGTACTATTGGAAATATTCAGCATGTCAATCTGGTTAGATTGAGAGGGTTTTGTTCTGAAGATTCTCATAGGCTATTGGTTTACGATTATATGCCGAATGGACCTCTTAGTGTTTACCTAAGACGGGATGGTCAGAATCTAAGTTGGGATGTCAGATTTCGGGTTGCTATAGGGACAGCAAGAGGCATCGCTTATTTACACGAGGAGTGTCGAAATTGCATCATACATTGTGATATAAAGCCCGAGAACATTTTATTAGACAAAGATTTCTCACCCAAGGTATCGGATTTTGGCCTAGCAAAGCTCATTGGGAGAGACTTCAGCCGGGTTCTAGCTACCATGAGGGGTACGTGGGGATATGTTGCACCCGAATGGATCTCTGGTGTGGCGATTACCACTAAAGCTGATGTGTATAGCTACGGCATGACATTATTGGAGTTGTTAGGCGGCCGCCGTAATGTGGAGGGGCCACCTTCAGCCAGTGGAGGTGGAGAGGGTGGTATTGAGAAGTGGTTCTTTCCACCCTGGGCAGCCCGCCAGTTAATAGACGGTAACGTGACTGCTGTGATCGATGAGCGGCTTGGTAGCACATATGACAAGCCCGAGGCAGAGCGCTTAGGTCTGGTGGCTGTATGGTGCATTCAAGATGATGAATTAATGAGGCCTACAATGGGAATGGTCGTGAAAATGTTGGAGGGCGTAGTCGAGGTGGCTGTTCCACCACCTCCAAAGCTGCTTCAAGCATTAGTTTCTGGTGATTCGTTCCGTGGGGTTGGGGACAGGGTATCACAAAGCGATGCTCCAGGAAGTTTTAATGATAATGTCCTAACCACCATAGATCTCAAGAATTCTCAATCATCTATGTAGCTTTTCTTTCTTAGCTTCATCATGTCAAAGTGCACAAATTAGAAGAGGCAAATTGGCTCTTTATTGCTGTATTACTAGTTTGCAACATGTAGAAGTTCATTGTTGTTTTGCAGCCTTTTTTCCCTCAAAGTTCTGTTGAAATGATTGAAATTAGTGGAAATTACATCCACCCTATTTTTAAAGATCAATATTCTAAAATCAGGGAGAATGTTTCATTATTCAAAAATCACCCCACCCCCAATTCATCTCCACTTTAATCCCAAGCCCCTCACTTCTCTCTACATTCTCACTCTTGCGGCGATCTTCCCGATGACTTCTCGCTTGCGTCGCACCAGCGGTCAATCGTCATCGGCGTTTGCAGCTATCAACTTCGCGGCAGCGCGCAACTGTTGTGAACTTTGTTGAATGGCAATGGTGACTCTGCTTTTGCAGCAACAACGGCGTTTGTTTGGGCGGTAGAGATGATTGGACAGGTGGCTTTGGGGAGAAACTGGTGGCGAGGGTGAGTAGATCAGTGGTATTTGTAGTTTTGGTGTTGAATTTGGCAACGGAGATGGAATCGACACTACTTTAATTGGTGGTGTTAGATTCGATCGTGGTGGTGATCCTAGCTTGGGTGGAGGTAATTGGACAGGTGGTGGTGGGGGTGAGTAGATCGGTGGTGTTTGTGGTTTTGCTGTTGGATTTGGCGATGGAGATGGAACCAGCACAACATTAGTTGGTGGCTTTACCTTCAATCATGGTGGTGATCCTTCAGTTTTGGGCTGTGTCTGTGTTGGTGGTAGTGGCGTCGTTAAGCTATGTTTGGTGGGAGTGGTAGTGGTGGTGGTGGTGGCAGTGGTAGTGGCAACGATGGTGCTGGCGCGATAGCAATTGTGTCAAGGGTGAGAATGGGACGAAAGTGTTTGTAACTAACTATATGATAACTTGTGTTTGTTGTGCATACAAAGCTTGTGATTTTGTGACTTGATAAATAAATTGCAACTTATAAATTTTTTGATTTGTGACCGATAAATAAATTTTGGCCAATTTTGATAGTATGTGATCAATAAATAATTTGAAACCTATAAATACATAACTATGACCATAAATTATATAATCGTGACCTTATTACATTTAATTAATAAAATAATAATTATTATTTATTTATTACTTGAGTTTTGAAATTTTAAACTTGTTCTCTTAAAATTGAATTGACCTGCATGAGATATGAATTTTTCCATCAATAGAACCCAACTTATACCCAGCCCATCACTCCTTGGATCATGTAGTTGAGATGGAAAATGTGATTTTATCTTGAAATTATAGCCCAAGAGCAATTTTAAACACACATAAATTTTGGGGACTAGTGAAGCGATCTGAAAACTAGGACTGGCTTGGACAAAAAGGGAAATTCGGAGATCGTTTTGCATCTTCAAGAAACTGAGGGATGGATTTGAACAAAAATTGTAACTCTAGGGACTATTTTGCCAGGACAAAAACATTTTACAAAGCTTATACAACCTACAAGATGTTTGGCTCGTCTTAAAATATATTTTTTTTATCGTTAATAAGTTTTGTTAGGTCATCTCCAATTATGCACCAAAAATTAAAATAAATTTTATACTATTTTTCATTTAACTGAAAATCATTTCCAACTCATCACATCAAATGAACAGTATTTAATCATTTTTTTATTTTTTTATTCTTAATACTTTATTTATTTAAAAAGTTATTTATTTATACATTTATTTTACAACTACATAAATTACTAATAATTATATTAAATTAACGAAAATATTAAATTTATTAATAAATTTAACACATATAATACAATTAATAGAAATACCACAAATAAAAAATATTAAATCATATCAAATTGATTCCTTAAGTATTGTTGATTACATTATTAAAATTTATCACAAGTTCACAAAATAATAATAATACCACCACAATTTTTATTTCTTGTACCACATTTTAATTGCAATTAAAATTCTTAATCTTTATTCATTATAACATTTATGTTCCTAACGATTTTTTAATGTCATTTTTATCATCAAAATTTTCATTAACTAACACATTTTTGTATTTGGTAATAGTTTTATATCTAAAAATTCGTTGAAATAACGTAAAACAACTTTTTTTGTCATATTTTTATGAAATAAATTAATAAAAAGTACAAAAACATATTTTTTTTTCCTCATTTCAAAACATGAAAATAAGATATTTTGATATAAATCATTATCAAGAATGAGACATACTAATTAATGGAAGGTTGACTATAAGAATTCAACAGAAAACAGTTAAGGAAATAATTGTTACAATGAATAAAGATTAAGAAAATTAACTACAATTAGAATATGGTGCATCAAATTCACCCTAATAATAATTTATTGAATTAAAAATGTATAACAAAAATGGACACAAATATCCTTAACCAATTTTTCTGTAAAGTGAAAGAGAAGGGTAAAATTGTATTTAACTATTTTGCACCGAAATGATGCAAAGTATGGTTTTAGGTTGGAGAGACTTTCCACCATTTTTTGGTGTTTGCATTGGAATTGCTCTTAGTATAAACATGATTTGAAATAGATGTGAGTGAGATCAAGAATAGGAGAAATATAAAAGTACAACAAGCATTTCGCACCCACTTAAGTCTTCCTTGAGAGCCTCGATAACTAAGGTAAACAATTTAGAAGAATCATCCATTTCTATATCAATTTCGAAAAGAGTGAACAATTCATTATTTCTATTGCTCCTTGGGAAGTCAGTCTATGCTTAACGCCCTCCTAACTATTAGTTGCACTCCATTCATATCTTCCCCTTGTCTTCATCTTCGAGAATGACCTTTTTTCTATTTCTCAACGATGAGTGAGATGAGATTGATCGCATTGCAAGCTACTACCAAGAGGCTCTTAAGTGGACTCATTTCGGAGTCTCTCGACAAGATGTAGTTTTCCGCTTGAATCTAAACAAGTTTCTTTCATCCTTACAAAAGTAATTTTCAAAATGACACTAGACAAAATAAGTAACTTAAAAGTAATTTTACAGCCAAACATGATGTATTCCAAATTTCTTTCCAAAACTACCCCTAACCCAACACACGAGTCAACAAACTATAGTTTACCAATGATTCTAACTTACACAAACCCTAAACCCCGTCTTCCCTACACCCCTTGAAGCACGCTCAACCCTCCATACCTTTATTTTTGAATTTTGAGATCTCTTTCCCTCACCTCCACCCTACCCCACCCCCAACATAATGAATTCTACCCAGTGAATAAAAATGAAATTTGTGCTTTCGAAACAAAAGCCCAAAAATTAGGCAGTAAAGATACAAGAATCAAGAAAATGGAAGAGTCAACCCCTAATAGTCCCTCAAAACATTGAAAATTCAATCCCGGGTATGTGTCTCTCTTTTCCTTGCAAAAAGTTCCAAGCTTTCATTTATTTTTTAAATAGAGTGACCTGTTTCTGTACAAATATGGGAAATAGACGCATTTGCTCTCTTCCTCTCTTGGGGTCAACCAAATTACCACCCGATAGCCGAAACTTTCTCGTTAAATAAAATAATTTTACATGTAAATTAATTTTTCAAACGTGCTGTAGAACCCGGGATTTATCAGATCCAGAGCCGAAGTGACGTGACCTCAACCCTCGATCTTGCAGCACATGGGACCCGCGATTTCAAATCAGCGGCCGAGTCACACCACCTCGACCCCTGTCTCCAAACCCGGAATTTAATCCAGGGATGATGAGCATTATTCTTAATTTTTTCTAATTTTATCACTTATTATATCACAAAATAACTTCTACAAATCTAGAAAAACGTGCTTTTAGTGAGATTTGAAATTTTTTGTTATGGGGTCTAAAGAATTTATTTGAAGAATCAAGACCCCATATCAATTATTCAACATCAACTTCTTCCCGCTAAAACCTCACCTGAAAATCAACGTTTCATTCGCCTTCAAGTGTTTCTCAAAGGTCACGAAACTTTCGTTTCTCCTTTTTTGCTTCACACTGTATACGATAATATGCATGTTCACTATGTTTGGATATATTAGTGTCTTGATTTACTTTGTATGTGTATATTTGAAAGGGATTATTTCATTTAGACTCTGAATATATAAAATAATTAGTTGATGGGTTTGGTTTAGAAGGCTTTAATTATCATCAGAAAGTTCAGAAAATTGAACCTATTTTGAACCCTATTCCAAAGGGTTTCGAGTATTGCAGAAAACTGTGTAAATAATAGTAATATGAGGCCCACTTTTTTTTTCTTATTTTCAAATAAGGTTCTCTCTAAAATTGTTACTCGGATTTCTTGGTTTACGCCATTACCGTTCAAAATTGGTGATGGGCAAGAAATCGATTTGTTGGAGCCATATATACTATCTGAGAAAAAGGAATGGTTAAAATGGTGTATTCGTGGAGTTTAATGGCTGCACATAATGTGGGTTTGATTTAAGAGTTGGCTTTGCTTTTAAATTGTTTTTTTTTAAGTACTCAAATACATTAGGTTGAATGGTTCGTGTAAATTTTACAGGCTTGAGGATATAAAGGAAGCAAAGATTGGTATCAACGGTTTTTTTACTTTTTTTCCAGTGAATCAGTCAAAGATAAAAATATAACAGATGGGAAGTTTGTGAACCTGGACCTTAGAAAGAATGCGTTGGACTCAATGGCTAATAGAGGATTGTTTAATAGTGCTGACGGTTGGGTGTTCATGTTATCAACTAGTGATGATGAATATGTAAATGAAGAGCAAAATAGTCAAGGTACTGAGAATTTTGGTGAACAGAGGAATGATGTTGAGGTTGGGAATAATGATATGGAAATGAAAATGAGTGTGGTTGATGAAGATCCTGCTAGTAGGAAAAGGAAATGGGAATACTACTCAAGCATGCTCGATTGGATCACTAAGGTTTCAAAGGATCCTTGTAACCGTACAATTGGGTCCTTGCCTGAAGTGGATAAGTGGAAGTCCTATGGATGCGATCAGCTTTGGAAGCAGGTTCTCTTGGTTCGCGATACAATGCTTATAAGAAGAAATGCCGATTCTAGCTTTCTACAAACAAATTCGCAGGTCTACAACATACTCTTTATTTATGTCCATATACAAGTATTAAATGGAATAATGTTTTTAATAATTGTCCCAAGGCAGATTTGATAACTTTTTATTGCTTTATTTATTTAGCAAAGAGTATTGCTTTACTTACTGCAATCTCTTGCCATGCTTCATTACAATGTACATTGCACTTATGATATATCATCATTGGTTGACCTTTCACAATACTGTACATCAAGTGCTTCTTTGGAAGTAGAGTATAATCTATTTGAATTTATATATAGATAGAAATTAGAGGTGAATAAGTGGGTAGTTCCCATGAATAACATTTTTTTTTTATAAGTAATCAAATAATTTTATTAATCAAAGAATAATACATGGGAAGTGTATTATCAGTTTAAACAATAAAGAAATGACATGAAGTTAGGCAGCCCTTCTATATGATTGGTGGCTGTAGCATTAAACTAAGCATACAAAGTCGTATAAAACAATTCTTTAAAATGCTCTATTGTTCTTGTTCGGTATTCAAAATAGCGACTCTTTCTTTCTCTCTATACACACCATACAATGCATCCTAGAATAAAATTCCATACAAGCCTACTATCATTATCTCGAAGTTTTCTCCTCCATGCCCGCAACACGTCTTTTATGCACCTAGGCAAACCCAAGCCAAATGTTGGGAAGCTAGAATACCATTCCACAACCATCGAACACCATCACAATGAATAATCAAATGGCCAATCGTTTCTCCATCTCTCTTACACATATGACACCACTGGGTAACATAAAAACCTTTTCTTCGGAGATTATCCACCGTTAACGTCTGCTCCCTCACAACCGTCCATAATAAGAAAGCCACCCGTGGAGGCAATTTACATTATCACACCATTTTCCTGGGAAATGAACTCTTTACCAGTCCCAATATGGATCTAAAATAAGTGCGATCTAAAAAAATATCATCCCGTGCCAACTTTCACTTGCTACGATCACCCTCTCCTACCTAAATGTGTGTCTTGTGCAAGGAGGTCAAAAATAGTGCATAATCATCCAATTTCCAATCCTGTAAACCCCTCTCAAATGCTTTATTCCAACTGTAACTTCTATTATGTATGGCTAGTACATCATTCACCATAGCGGAAGGCTCCAAAGCAATGCGATGCAAAGAAAGAAGTAATCACTTCCTAAACATGCATTAAGTATTGAGTGTCATAGTTGCACCAATGACATAATAGTTTTCTTTTTTTGATTGAGTTATCCAATGTTTAATAAAGCTCAATTGGGCATCCATTAGTTTTTGTCCTTTTCTTTTTTTTTTTTTTTTTTTTTTTTAAATTTGTGTTGGGTGATGCCCAAGCCTCACAACATTTTGAAGTATAAGCCTCAAGATAAACAAATAAAAATAATTTAAAGGAATATAATATACTAAAATATACTTGCAATAAACCAAAAACCATATTGAAAATCCATAAAAAAATAAACTATCAAAATTAAAGGTCTAACTTAGGAACAAACAAAAAATAAATTAATAAAACAACAAATACTAAGTGTTCAAATTAGTAATCACATAACAAGTTAGAAGTAGAAACAACCTATAAATCAATCTTATTGTCACTACCAACAAGATCTTTAAGAGAATCAACAAAATTTTGATTCTCCTATCGTTCTCGTCATAATTGAAGATTTCTTTTTATTCTTTTTCGTCATCCTCCATTTGTATAGTGCGTTCTCTTTCTCCTTCCGTATAAAGCTAAAAAAAAGAAAGTGGGGCCTCCTTTTTTTTTTTTCTTTTTTTTTTTTTTTTTTTTTTTTTTTTTAAATTTGTGTTGGGTGATGCCCAAGCCTCACAACATTTTGAAGTATAAGCCTCAAGATAAACAAATAAAAATAATTTAAAGGAATATAATATACTAAAATATACTTGCAATAAACCAAAAACCATATTGAAAATCCATAAAAAAATAAACTATCAAAATTAAAGGTCTAACTTAGGAACAAACAAAAAATAAATTAATAAAACAACAAATACTAAGTGTTCAAATTAGTAATCACATAACAAGTTAGAAGTAGAAACAACCTATAAATCAATCTTATTGTCACTACCAACAAGATCTTTAAGAGAATCAACAAAATTTTGATTCTCCTATCGTTCTCGTCATAATTGAAGATTTCTTTTTATTCTTTTTCGTCATCCTCCATTTGTATAGTGCGTTCTCTTTCTCCTTCCGTATAAAGCTAAAAAAAAGAAAGCAAGAAAACATGCAAAACATTATGGGCTTAAAAACATAGCCCAAAATACTAATATCAATAAAAATCCCCCGGAAGGCAAAACAGATGAGTACACACCTTAGCCACACTAAGGCGTAAGCCTTGAAAATGGCTCTTATGGTGTAAGTTTCAATGCGTTTAATGAAAGTGTCAAGTGAGGTGGGCCTCAAGGCAACAAACCTCAAATATTTATTTTTTATAAATAAAATAGTGTTATCTTCAATGCTCTTCAATAGCTTTCCTTGACATTCATAACTTTAGTTTGTAGTTTTAATGTCCTCATTTATACATATATTTTATCGAGCTGCATACAATTACATTATTTTTATTATTTCTAACTTTGAGAGTCATTAAAATGTTTATGCTATTCATTTAAATATTGAGCTACTATTGCTTCTTGTTTGATGCAGAAATATGTTTTTTTCTTTTGGTTTATCTGAATTTTTCACTGGTCATTATAACGCATATCTTGGGTTGTTTTGATATTGAAATGCTTGTGCAATCTGTGTTGCAAGAGTATTGTAGATTTTGGTCAAGGTATATCTTTGTCATTTCCCTGAAATGTTGCTTCTAGCCATTTTATTACTGGATTCAAGTTCTTGGGATAATTTGCATGGCTTAGAACAAATTATGTTCTTTTATTTTATTTTTGTGCCTTTACACAAATGATGAGAAGAAAGTGAGTGAGAAAGATGACAAATAGGCTAATCAAATATAGTAGGACATCGATAAATTAATAACCTTGATTGAATAATATTTTTGGTTGGTCCTGACTTAGGGATAACGTGCTAAATTAATAATTTGCTAAACTTTTAAGACAATACAATATGAAAAATTTATATAAATCTTTCATAATATTATTTGATTGAGACATTCCTATCACTGTTTGTTTCTTTTTAAAATTGATATCACGTTGGATCTCATCTCTGTCTTTTCTTGCCATGGTAAATAGTTCTAGTGTGGTTTTCTCATACTACCAAAAAAAAAAAGAGAGTATTCAATGTCATTACCTCTTTGAAAGTTCCTTTTGACAAAACGGGCTCCATAGTCGAACCATTATCTTCAACTTCACCATCTTGATCTTTTCCCATGATGTTGTCAATTATATATTCATCAATCAATAGCTCAGAATACGGAATACCTTGATAAATTAATAAATTACTAAGCCCTTGTTTGTGAACCGTTATTTTACACCATATTATTTTTCTACCTTACTCATTTTCAACTTCACATTCTTCATTAAAATAATATTACACGTAAATCAATTTTTTTTATCTTTTTCTTAACAACACATTCTCAATCAATCTTTATTTAATACATTTTTTCAAAATTAAAGGGTCTCGAACACACCGTAATTAATCAACTATTATAGAAACTTTCTATTCATAGGTATTCAATACACCACAATATAGTGTCTGTAGAATATAGAAAAGGATAAAATATTCAAATTCAAATAAATATTGGAATATTCTAGAACATAACCATTAATATAGCAATACAAATTTTTGATTTCTTTATTACAACTATGATATTATTAGTATAGTAAATCTTAAATATTTAACGACAGTTAAATTTTATTTTTATTTTTATTTTATTATTCGCTAAATTAATAGATTTTCCTTGGTCTCAAGGCTATTATTTTATAGAGGTTTAACTGTAGTTGATGATTATCTAGAGGATCTTATTAGTATTAATAAAATTGTAGAAAGATAGAAGTTAGATAGAATTATGCAGAGTTTAATTTGAATTTTAAGATTTTACTTAGATTAGATCAGGTTGTTTATTTTGATAAAATTCTAGATTAGTAGAAGTTTGTTTATTTTTAGCTTCTTTTATATTATTTGTTGTATAAATAAAGGGCTTAATCATTGTAATTCAAAACCCCAAATATATGAATAAAAATTGATTTCCTTTGCCTTGAATTCTTCTTTTCTTTGCACGCCTTCTTTCTGTTCTTTGTCTTGTTTGTTAACAAATTATATGTTCCTGCTTCAAATAGATGACCATTTTATAGTTTAATTACTAAATTGAGAGCTAACTATATGCTACTTTATTGATCTATTTCAAGTTTGTTTGCAAGTTAGATTTTGTATTTTTATTTTTTTTGAGATGATGCATGGTATATTATGAATATATTTTATGTATCTCGTTCTTTGATTCTAATTACATCAGTACCTTCCAGAAAAAGCAAAAGATGCATCCAAGCTTGTACAATGATCGAAAAGGTTCTGAAACATTAAGATGCAGTGAGAGGCTTCTATCTGCGAAGAATTCTCATAACAAATCACATGATCAAATTGGTGTGGAATCATTGTCCTCAGGTTCTCATAGTGATGAGGATTGTACTGATGGACAGTCTAATTCAAAGGCAGACTCTGTTGGTTTTGCTGGAAACTTTCATCGCAAGAAGAAAATTCCTCTAGGTCCACTTTTTCAAGCAGATGTACCAGAATTTTGTGGAGAGACTTATGAAATTGATTATAAATGGTTGGGTACCCGAATTTGGCCTCTGGAAAAAGTAGAACAAAACAAAAATTTGATCGAAAGGGATCCAATAGGAAGAGGAAGACAAGAATCATGTAGCTGCCAGTTCCCAGGATCTCTTGAATGTGTCCAGTTCCATGTTGCCGAAAAAAGGAGGAAGGTGAAGCTTGAGTTGAGATCCGCTTTTTATAAATGGAAATTTAATTGGATGGGTGAGGAAGTTGCACTGTCTTGGATAAAAGAAGACGAAAACAAATTTCAGGATATAGTGAAGTCGAATTGTTTATATTCAGAAAAATATTTTTGGGATGAACTTTTCAAGGTTTTTCCTAGAAAAGACAGAGAAGCGTTGGTGAACTACTATTACAATGTTTTTCTTCTCCGGCGTAGAGGTTACCAAAATAGGAAAGATGCAAATAACATTGACAGTGACGATGAGGAATCAGAGTTCGGACCAGTGGGCAATAGATTTGGACGAAAGGCTGCTAATTCTCCAGGGTCCATTTTCTGCACCCCAAAGAAATCTCGCTAGAATATCAGATAGGTGTCTGGTGCCTGAGAGCTAGTTTTGATTCAAAGGGAATTCTAGAACTTGTAAATTGAGGAAGTTTTTGCATTTTGGCATTGTTCTTATTCACAATTGCCAACAAACCTCATGATGCCCATTTTGTATATTGGAGATCGGGCAGATGTGCTGCATGGTAATGGAAATGTTCATTCTAAGAGGTTACTGCAAATTTTGTCAAATTCTAGTCTATTCTTTTTTACATTCTAAACAGGAAACTTGTCCACATATTACAAGTATCTACATCTAATTTTGGTTAGTTGCTCTCCTTTCATTTTTGAGAAGCAAGGATGCTGCAAGTACTTTCTGTTTTTCACATTTGGTTTTGAAACTGAGTCAGCTGAATTTTGCCTGCTTTTTACATGTTGGAATGTGGCCATCATTTTGAGCCCGATATGTACATTGCAATGACGAAAGCAGAACTCTCATTCTGGCAACCTTGCACTTGCTTTCTCTTGGTCTCTAGCATAATTTCTTAAGAGTAATGTTTTTTTCCCCTTCATTTTCTTTCCCATGCGCAGTTTGAGAATTTGGTTCTGAAAGCTTCCATGAACTTCCTTGCCGCTAGTATATAGTTTCGTGAAGAATTATTGCCCTTGTTTGATCCCCATTTTTTAGAAAAAATGAATTCTTCTACAGTATTTTGACATCATTTCAACAACACATTTTTCAATAAAATAATATTACTCGTAAATTCAAAATTTTTCCTTATTTTTTAACCAAACATTTCTCATCAATACACTATTCAAAAAATAATTTTCCCCCTCAAAATGGGGCTCAAACAAGGGCATTTATAGATTTCTTTTCAATGCTGGTTTTTTTTTTTTCCCCCCCTTCCCTTGCGAATATTTCTAGTTTATTGCTAACAATTTTTTGAAGAATTTCGCAAGAAAGAATTATCTGAGGACATGTCTAGTACACATTGTACAAGACAAAATATAAGATTTCACCTTGTATTTTTCCTTCCTCGTGTTCAGTTTTGTAGAGTATCCCTATCAAACGTGCCCATAAGTGGATAATAGAGATGAAAAGGCAAGTAGGCTCTTGACATTTAGTTGCACTTCACATTAAGATAAGATAATGGTAAAGTTAAAAAGCTTCATATTCAACGATGGGTCAAAAAATTTGTGGCACACTCACCATATTGTATGTATATTTGTAGATAAGGTTTTATGAAGTAACCATATTTATGTGTGCAAATGTTTTGATTTGTTTTACTAGGTTACAAGGCTAAGTTTGGATTTCTTTATGCTCTGAATGAGACTTGTATTTTCTTGTTAAGATTTATCAGATTGTGTAGCATCAAGTAAAATCCTTCATACCTTTAGCTCGTTTTGAAAATATGCGATTTATAAATTGAGACGAATGGCTTCCAAAAAATCTCTATCCCCCGCTTGCAATAGGAACTGATAACTGCTAGTTGTTGGCTAGAAATTTGAGAGTTAAGTATGGAGGTGTGGGACTGTCCAGATTTGAGTGGCCTGGCCCTACCCTACAGTTGGGTCAGTACATCCACGGCCTAGGTTGGGCCGAGGCCTAAAAAAATGGCCCATGTCAATACCTCAAATCGGGCATGTCAATACCTCAAATCGGGCAGTGCCGACTGATGATTGACACCTCTAGTACAGATTGTTATTCAAAAGAGGCCTTTGAATGTGTTGAGATAACATTAGGCCCGAAAATGAAGGGTTCATAGTATCTGTGTGGTTGTAGTGTCACAGAAAGTCCAAATGAATTAAGGCTGTCACCATTTGTTTTATTGGCTTGTTTATGCACATACAAACAGGTGATGTGAGACTCAAGACTTTGTGGTTACAACTTAGTTCTCTGATCTGATTCTTGAGGTGGGTGATTCTGCAAAATTATGCAAGCAACTTTTTATAGAACTAGTCAAAATTAAACTTACATTACACGTTATTCTAAAATATTTTATAAGTGATGTAAAAGTAATACTCCTTTCGTCTCAGTTATATAGTCTTGTTTCATTTCTCACACAGATTAAGAAATCTTCTTTAATGTCATTGAAAAATAATTTTTTGTCAAAATCTTTTTTAGTTTACCCCTATTTAATTTTCAGTATGAAGTAGTAAATTATTGTTGACATTAGTAAAGAATTTGAATGATTTAATTTGAAGAAGAAGAAATAAGAGTTGTTCCATGCTTCCAAAAAGCGAGAAATGTGTGTATTTACATGATTTCAAGAAGTTTGAATATTAAGTGGGGAAAATTGAATATGGCAATATGGTATATTGGTAAATGAACAAAACAAAATATTCTAAATTTGGAAACATGCCTATATATATTGGATAAGATAAAGTGGAAATTACAGATTCTAATAGATTAAAAATTTTCATTTCATAAATAAGATGACATGTTTAATATTTCACAAATAAAATTTTTTAATTAATTAATACATTTAAAAATTAATTAAACAACCCTAATTATAACAATTTCAGTCTCAATACCCTCTCTCTCTACTCGACTCTCTCGCTCTCTTTCTCAATTCCCTCAATCTCACGCACGGCGACCTCTCTCAGGCATGGCGGCAATCGACTCCCCTCTCCGATCGCCATCTTCATCATTGGTAAGTAATGACCCCGTCTTCATCGCTGAAAATTGTCAATTCTAAGGGTCTGGTGAGGTGGGATCTGGTTGTGATGTTGTGATTTATATTAGTGCGGTGTTTGTCGCAACTGTTGCGGTGGTTTTGGGGTGGTCGACCTGAAAATGAAAGCAGCAACGGTGTTTGAGGCGTCAATCTGTGTGATGTTCACTGTGATAGTGGTGGTGGGTTGTGGTGGGTAAAGCTATGGTGTTGTTGGTGTTACAGAGTGGTGTTATTGGTATAGTAGTAGTGGTGCCAACGACAACGACGGGTGGCAGTGATTGTTTGGTGATGATCACAGATTAATTGGATTTATTGTGACCAATAAGTTGGCAATATGTGACCTGAAAATTGTGATTGCGACTCACAATTACATATGTGACCTAAAAATTGTGACTGTAACTCGCAATTAATTAATTTGTGATCGAAAAATTAATCGTGACCAATTAATTCAATAATTTGCAATGAGTAAATGAATTGTGACAAATAAAAGTTTTGAATATGTGATCGACGAATAATCTATGACCTGTAAAAATTTTGGATTTGTGACCGAAAATTATTTTGTGACCAATAAAAATTTTGATTTGTGATCGAGAAAGAAGTTACGACCAATAATTTGATAAGTTGTGACTAAAAATTAATCTGTGATTAAGTAATTTCATAATTGTGACAAAAAACTGTGACTTAAATATATTAAATTAATTAAATAATTAGATCATAAATAATTTTTAATAAAAATCTGATTTTTGAATTTTGAAACTTGTTTAATTTTGAAATCTATCATATTTATATTACATTTGATAGATAAAAATTAATTGCTAAGATATAAATTTAAACGCCTATTAAAATTTCTAGATACATGAATATAAATAAATTTATCTATTACAAATCTAGATTCATATAATTCAAGATTCATCAAATAAAAATTCGTTAAATATAGTCTAATGTGAATGTTAATTAATTGAGAATCAATAATACAAATTTTATAAATGACAATAATTATGTAGTGTTTATTACAGATAGAAAAGCAAAAAGTAAGGTATTATTGAAATAATTGAATTGTAGAGGGGTTAAAATCGTCCAAAAAATGATTCTCCCTTGATGTGATATTTTAATATATTATAGATTCGTGATACTAAATATAAAAATGAGTTATGTGAAATGTAAAAATAATTGTTAGGCACACGTGTATCAAGAAGTTTTATGAAAAATGAAATTTCGACATGTTCAAATTTTGATTTTATGTTCTCAAGTCCATTTGCATGACTTTTGGACCTTCTAAAAATTATTTTTAGTGTTACACATGTGTAGATATATTTTAATTTCATTCCTTATAGGTCATATTTGTTTATTATTTTCACAAAATAAACATGTCAAAAGCTGTAGAGGTAAACTAGGGTAACTGGTAGATGGATTTATGTAGTCAAAAATCATAAATTTATTGAGAACAAAACTAATATAGTCCCCGAACTTGTACCGAGTCTTTCTATTTTATTTTATTTTCATGTTTTACAAATTAAATTTTATTTTAAAAATATTAATAAGTAATTAAATAAGGCATACGTAGATTTATGAATATTGTACGAGTATCTCATTGAAAATTCGCTTCACTGATCGGAACACTTGGAGGAGCTCTTGTGTAATACAAAAATTGTAACGATTGCTCCAACCTTATGGAACACGAGCAAATATTCTTTTGCTCTATTGAGATTAAGGAATGTAAATGAATTAGCTCAATTTTTAAGTTTTAATACGGACTAACTTATATTATATTACAAATTAAAAGAATGAATAGGTTACACAAGATCAATAATGCATTGTCTTATCGACAATTAGTTCAAGTCAAAACAAAGAGCACACTTTTTAATCGTCTTAGAGTTCTTACAGTGCAGACATAATTTATTACAACACGTACTTAGCTTTCCAAGTAATTTCATTATGTTACGACAAATTCGAGGTTGATATCGTATTTGAAAGATCTTTAAGATATGTAGATAGTAAATTCTTCAATCATTTAGATTTGGTGGGCTGCCACCTTTGAATTGCTTAATTAGTATGAACTTCGGAGTTTGATTAGTTCAATGAATCTACAATCTAATTATTCCAGCCAGGAAAGATTAGGTCCCTACTTTGAAATGTGGCGATTATGCTTCATTTTTTTTTTTTTTTTGTTCAATATTTTTCACTATATAAAGAATATTCCAACAATTTTTTTTTTTTCAAAACATATAATCCTACAATATATAATTCGATCATTTTTAGTCTATATATATATATATATAGGAAACTTTTCAACATTAGATGATTAATTTTAAGTAAAGTGGGAGACAATTTAAAAAGAAGAATTGCTTCAAGTTTAAGTTATTAGAAAAAAAGACAATAAAAGCTCATTTTCATTTATAATATATATTTATTTTTACGTCTTAGTTTATTCAATTTATCAGAAGATACGATATTTATTTTAAACATTTTAAAGAGTTCTAAATGTTATGTCTAATTTGAACTCTTAAAAACAAATTTTTATTTTTTGTTTTTTTAAAATTTGTAATGTAAAATGGATTTAATTATTATATCTAAAGAAGAATATAATTAATTAGCGTGCTGTAAAAGTCAATTATAGGATCCTATCTAAATTGTGACCTCCTTGGAAAATTTTTTCGTCTTATGTGCACTAAACATGATTGGTTGATGGAGGTAAGAAAAATCACAAGCTAGGGAACATATTTAAACCTTTTGTGTGGTTGATCAAGTAATTTTACTTAAGAGTCATTTAAGTAAATAAAAATATGGTGTAACAAGTAAAATATATCCTTATAGAAATTACCAAAGCTTCCTTATATGAAATTTAAAACTCTCGTCCCCTGTTCTCGGGGCGTAGCCCAGTGATGTAAAGGACAGGAATTAGATTATCTCACGCCTTACTGATAGCCGCAATGTGGGGGGTTCGATACCTGAGACGTGAAATTTGACTCTTTGTAGGTGCAGTGTACAAACAGCTCTTGTTCCTTGGGTCTGTTAGGGCACATCTCGCGATTTACCCCCCTCACAAAACTCTAAAAGATTCAACTTTTTTTTTCCTTTTTTTTTTTTTTTTGTAATATTAGTCGGTCTACCGTTGATGTGGCACAATCAATTGTATTTTTTGACTTTTCAAAAAACCCCCCCAAGGTATAGTCCAGTGATTCAAAGGATAGAGGTGAGATTTTTACACGCTTTGCTGGCAGCCGCAGTGTAAGGGTTCGATTCCTGATATATGAAATTTGACTCCTTGTAGGCGTAGTGTACATGCAGCTCTTGTTCCTTGGCCTGTTGGAACACATCCTGCAATTTATCTCCCTTACAAATCTTTAGATATGGGACGATGGGAACTTTCAAGATTGGGATTCAACCTTAATATTGGTCGAAGATGGGGAGGCCGTGATTTATCTTGCTGCAGCATATGTCAGCAATTTGAAGTACAATTGGATATAAAAATTTCACCATTTTTCAAGCTCAAGCTAAGCTTAGAAGATGCTTGTAAATCTCAAAAAAGTTGCTTATAAGTTTTTTAAGCTTAGCCAAACATGCTAGCTAATTATCATAAATGTTTTTCTTCATATATACCTCCATTTTTTCCTTACTAATGTCAGAACTCCCTTCCCTTGCTTCATACAGTTGTGCAAGAAACCCCAACCGCCCACACCGAACATCATTTTCCTCTCTTCGGTGAAAAAATAAAGAAAATATAAGCCCAAGAATTTGCAGAACAAATCCACCATGTCTTCCCCAAGCAAGCGCCGTGAGATGGACTTAATGAAACTGTAAAGTTTTCTAATTATAATCTTATGCTTTGTAATTATTATTATTATTATTATTTTTCAAATATGAATTGCTTGGATGTACCTTTTGCTTTGCTAAATTTTTTTTATGGGATTTTGTTTTCTTGAACTAGGATGATGAGTGATTACAAGGTTGAGATGATCAATGATGGAATGCAAAGTTTTTATGTGCATTTCCGTGGACCCAGTGACAGTAAATCATCAAAACCCATGTCTCAAATTTTCTTTCTTTTTTTAATGATTTTAATAGGAAATTTTGCTTTTTGGTTATTTGATTTTTGGGTTTTTTTTTTTTTTTTTTTTTTTTTTTTTTGATATTGTTGATGTGAATTTGTTGAGTGGGCTTGCGATTTATGAATTGATCCGTCAGAATTATTTCTTGAAATGAAAATCATGAAAAAAGGGTCTTTTTTGGTCATTGTTTGCCTTCAGTTTTTTCTTATTTTTAGCTTTTCTTTCTTCATTTAGTCACACTGTTGCCATTTTTGTATAACACCTGCATTTATTTATTATTTTTTTTAATGACTCTGGGAGTCCAGAAGAGCTTGCGCGCACCTCGACTAATCTCTGCAGATTTTTATTTTATACTTTTCTGCTGCTTGACCTTGATGAATGTACGGAATTATTAAGGATTGAGATGTCTACTCTGCAATTACGTATGTAATCAGGAAGAACAGCCATCCTGGAAACTTCAGAGAGTTTGTGTGCGCTAGCACGCTTGTTTGTTTTGGTCTTTTGCAATTTAATTTCTTTTACTATGTTCAATGTTTTGAATGAAAATTAGGTCCGTATCATGGCGGTGTATGGAAAGTAAGAGTTGAGCTTCCAGATGCTTACCCGTACAAAGCTCCATCCATAGGATTTCTTAATAAGATGTATCACCCGAATGTTGATGAGACGTGAGCAATATACTCTTAAAGATCCTATATTTTCATATACAGGATAAGTCATTGTCTTCCTTTATGATGTATGATGAATTCTGATATTTTTGAATAATCAATGTAGGTCGGGTTCAATTTGTTTGGATGTTATTAACCAGACATGGAGCCCCATGTTCGGTAAGGAATATCTGTATATTACGAAGGTACTTTTGCCAATTATTGATTGCTTGTTTACTCTTCTGTTGAATCGCTATTTGCAGACCTGGTGAATGTATTTGAAGTATTTATACCGCAACTTCTCTTGTATCCAAATCCAGCGGACCCACTAAATAGGGAGGCTGCGGCTCTTATGAACCGTGATCAAACTGCTTATGAGCAAAGAGTTAAAGGTATTAGAATGTTTCGGTAATTTATAAATTATCGTATAATCTGGCAAAGTTGAATCTCTATATTGTTGATATATGCAAGTCTTTTTTCTTTCTGCATTACTGTTTCATGATCTATTTTGAGGCTTGAATCTTTGAAATTAATTCAACATTATTCTTATTCACTATGTCGATTCACTTTCTCCTTTGCATTTATTTACAACTCCACTGCACACGTGTTTGGCTTTCCTAATCTGAGGAAAGAAAACACAACATTACTGTTATAATATGAAAATTTACGCAAACAGTTCTTTTTCCTTTTTTTGGGTGCGGGTTACCTCATTCATTTCAGGACGTTTTTCTTCAGCACGAGAAATCTTTTGCCAGTTGTAATGGGAAGTTAATAATAAGGAAAGATAAAAAAACGCATGTTCAGCGAGTAATGAAAGCAGAACAATAGTGTAGGTATCTACCAAATTTTAGGCATTCTTTTCCAAGATTTAAGCATGTTTGGGAAGTGTTTCTAGTTTCTAAACGGTTTAAATGATAAATAGATAAAAATGAGTGGTGGATAAGTGGATAGAACTTGTGGATCACTCGAAACATGCCGATAAAAAGTGGCTTGAATGATTATCCACATTTCATAAACATGAGCTAAACATAAGTGTAGAACATGAACTGCACAATATGAAGTCCTAAAACCAATTTGACCCGATTGCTTAAGCCAGTTTTGTGCTTTTTTTCTTGTCTATTTATTATTTTCACTTACAACGACGCCTAAAATGACTCATTTAGGCGAACCCAAAATTTATTGGAAAAGGGCTTAGTTTGCTGGCTTTTTATTTTTTGGTAGCATTAGTACCTTTTATCACTTAATCTTGAAGATTAATTCATTAATCCTTCATATCTGCCTCCAAGTTTAATGGTGATGACGCTGAAAATGTAGTTGCAAATGGCGCTCTCAAGGTAAAGAAGAGTGTCTCTGTCGATTCTTTTATCTTCACCCTCCGAGTCTGCAATAAGACTTTTGCCATGATTTCCTAGGATTCTTAACTTTGATTACACTTTCTCGTCTGCTCCATACATTATGGGCATGGTAAAACTGACCTATAATTTTATCTTGCAGAATACTGTCAGAGATATGCCAAGCCGGAAGATGTAGGGACAACCTCAGGGGAGATATCGAGCGATGAGGAGCTAAGCGAAGATGAGAATGATTCTAGTGACGAGGCAGTTGCAGGGCCAGTGGATCCATAGCCATATTCAGTCTCTTTAAGAATCAGTATTCTTACCTTGTTCACCTGGTTTCTGCTTGAAATTTACTTAACTGCAGATATAATTATTCATTGGAAAGGGTGAAAAGAAAATTCATGCCCGTTGTTTATGTAAATAGATGCAACGATAACTTGATGTGTACCCTTTATTTCCCATTTAAGAAAAAAGTGGTCCAAAAACCATAAGAACATGCTCTTAGTTAACCAACTTTCATGAACTTAATTCTGGTGCAAATAATGTCCAGTATGCTATACAGATTACGTAGAATTATCGTCTAAAAGCTTAAATTGGCTAAGAGAAGACAAATTCAGTCATTAAATGTCATCTTTGACATGTCTTCTTGATACGTGCATGACGAGACTTGACATAAAACATTTGTTTACCTTAATACTATGTTGAGCACACCCCAGCAAATAGCTTAAACTGTTATAGAGAGAACAAATTTATTTATTTAAATGTCATTTTCCACAATCCAAAAGAATAGACACGTCAAGTTAGTCCTCTTCTCATCGATTTCACGCCCACCCATTCTTCCTCCACCGAAACCTAATAGACTTCCATCAGTGCACTGCCAACGTGCACCACCGAAATTGTTCAACCATGTTAATTGAAGATCAATAAAGGGATTAGAGAAGAGTTAATTGGTAGGCAATTCAGATACAAGATTCTCATATCATACAAAAAAGAACAGGTAAATTGTTCAACCAAGTTAATCCAAATAACACACCAGAAAACAGTGCAAAATCTACAAGAATCGCAATCCAGCACCATTATACAAGGCACCTAAACACCAGAGAATTGTTTTCTTCTTCAATTTGAAGGAATTAACATGTAAATCATAAATGGCTTGGGGGCCTCCTCCCAACACCAGTTCTCGTCCTCTTTACAGGATTTGCCCAAGCAACAGAGCTGCCGCCGCCGCCACCACTATTCTCTGGTTGGGGAGAAATGGAAACCCGTCCCTGTGGTTGGGTACTTTGTTGGCTCCATAGCACATCTCTCGTGCCTGAACTCGAGCCAGGACTTTTCACATTACGGCTAATTCCATTGGGTGAAACTGGACCAGTCAACTCATTCCCAGACTTCATGGCCGATTTCTCTCTTTCTTTCCTCTTCTTCTTGCATATAACAAGGTCACCTGGATGAGTCAGTGGGCGGGGTTCTTCCTTCTGTCCAGTCTCCAGGTTACTGCTACTTCCAAGCCTCGACTCCTTTTGAGGCATATAGTTTTTGACCTTAGTGCCTTCAACAGTATGAACAGGAATTCGAGCATTTGGCTTCTGGCGAGGACCTGGATCAGAGTCGACATCCTTTACTAATTTTTGTCGCTTGCTTTGACCAGCAAGCACCTGCCTGGATGATGAACCAGAGACTGGCATAGCTACTTGGCAGGAGAAAGATATAGAATTCCTGGCCTCCCGAAAATCAGTGTCTGGAAATGCTATCTTCAAGATATCAAAGAAAAGATCGTGCACTTTTCTTGCTTCGGTTCTCACCTATTACAATGTATTCATAAAGTTCATTTAGCACAAATCTTGGAATCTTTGAATAAATACAGGCTATGTTTAGTACTTAGTAATAGATACAGCTGAAGAATATAAGATAAAAATTTTAGCTTCTTACCATAAAAAAATAATAATAATAATAAATATATATATATATAGTCTAGTGCTATCCAATCCAACCTACCAAATATGCCAATAGGATAGAACGGGTACCACTGAAAATTTCTCTGTTTAATTTCCAATATAATTCACATAGAAATTCAGAGAGCTTCACAGATTCTATCCAAGTCCGAGAGGAAAATTATGATTCCCAAAACATTTCTTTCACTTCAAAAGATCGTGCTATTGATCTTAGAATTCTACATGGGTGAATAAATTTCAGAGAATTGAGACAGAATAATGGCCCACTAGTTCTTCAAATTTTTGTCTTCTTGTAATTATACTCTGTACTGATTAATCCTTCTTTTTTCTTTTGAGATAAAGAAATATCCATACCTCAAATGAGAAAGCATAGTGCTGCATCCCAAGCTTCAACATAAGCTGCACATCTGACACAAGCTCCATCACTCCGCTGTACTGAGATTTATCAATGCATACATCGATCTTTCGTAGATCCAAAACGTTATCCCCTGGCCTACTCACGACAACAGAGTTTTCAATTTTTTTCCATAGTTCAGTTAGCAGGGGAATTATTTGATGCCCTTCCTTGTCTATTCTCCTTTGGAGCTTGCTAATAACATTCTTGCACTGTAATACATCAACATTTATATAAATAGCAACCATTAAGAAGGAAAGAATTGGAAGGTAAAGATTCAAGACATGAATAGAAAGTGAAATGATTAAATGCAGATTGATGAATTTGTGTCTAAACTTGCCAAGACATGCCATTAAATTAAATAGCAACTGTACAAGGTATGAAGGACATATAGAAAAACCTCAAATGCAATATCATAAATGTTTGATCCCTTGTCAAAACCTAAAGGAAATCGAAAACAAAAGAGAAAAGGACAACCAATACAACAAGCCATAAGGATGACTGTGTCCATTCAGAGCCCATTCCTTTACTGGGCCAAGATATGGAATCAAATTCTTTTATCCATCACATTTTCAACCTTAATTTCTTTCTCCTGAGGTTTTTAGGCCAAGACTGTATTAAGTTTGGAGTTTTGCGCACATAATATTGGTAAGAACATTTTAGTCACCACACTGGATGACCTCAGAGTTTTGGGGCTTTCTATAATTAAAGGAACAAAACACGACTAAATAGTTGGTTCTAAGAAAATAAGTTTAATTTCTTAATAAACCTAGGACATTAAAATTGTTATAGTTAGTAGGTGTCATCCTAAAATAAACTACCCTGAAAAATTCGACTTAAAAAGTAACTCGTGTTACCTGTATAGGGCTACAAGATAAATCTTATTCCTTCCATCTCAAAATGAATGTCCTTCCATTTTTTAGGAAGTCTCAAACTCAAAATAAAATATACTACCTGATGCTGAGAGCGGCGGAGAAAGTAGAAGAGAGAAACGAAAGATTTGAGAAGAGGTGAAAAAAGAGGAGAGAAAAGTTACCATATACTTGGAATTTGATCAATATTCAACGATAAAGAAACTATCATAGGAAAAATAATTTCTTTATCATTTCAAAATTCAACTAGTCAGGCCCCACCTTATCATGCTTTTCACCTGCTTTTAATGGAAGAAATAAGATACAATGTTTTATTTGTCATGCATCATGTAATACAAAAGCCAAAGTTAGGAGGACATTCATATCCTAAAGTCGTTCTTTAGAACCCATACCAACATCAAACTAGAACTTTCATTTTGATCATATATCAATGTTCAATGTTCTTACATATAGGGGGGTTTCATTAGTCAAATAGTCCACTCTCGCAAGCTCAGAATATACATGATCCACTGATCATTTCCTAGTCTAAGACATCAATAAACTGCAAACTTATAAATAGCATGTTTAGGACTCTAGTTGCTAATGGATGAGAAAAGACACCAATTTGATCATAAGCCACTCATTCAGAATCAGCATATTCTCAACACCACAACTTATAGAAATGGTCCACAACAGTGCACAGAACAACATATCAAAACAATATTGCAATCAAACCCATATAATTAATGTCAATGATTTTGAAAGATCATATAGATGGAAATGATAGTGTGACAAACAGATCGTCTCAATCCACAGTCAAGATGGAACAAGAAAAATTAAATTACGCAACGAGCAGAAACACAAGTTCTCATTTCTTAGTAGAGTGCAAACTGAGTAATAGAATCCAAAGAAGTTTAGAGCTACATACCTTTCTCTGTATGACGTCAGACATCTTACCGCTACCAGTTGTAACCCCTTTCATGACTTTACTATCCCAGTTCTTGTTACCTTTCTTTGCATGACCTCAGACATCTTACTGCTACCAGTTGTAGCCCCTCTTATGACTTTACCGTCCCAGTTCCTGCTTGGCTGCTCAGAAGCAGCATCTGGAGGAATAGAAACATGACTTGCTTTGGCAGATTTTAGTGAAGCATGCCCTTTAGCTGTATTTGAAAATTTTCTTGTGGATAAATTTTGTTTATTATTGAAGGATGAATCAATTTTGCCATGCTTCAACAAATTAGGCTCTCCAAGAACTTTATGCCCATGGCCATCCCTTCCTTGCAAGTCACGTTCTACTGAGAAAGGCAACCGAGAAGAATCCCCTCTCCGCAGAGATGACTTCTCACCATACATCTCTTCCGATGTCTCTGCAGCTTGCCTCGGACGACCTCGAAAACTACGTTTACGTTTAATTTTGGGCTGCAACACCTGTTCATCTTCACCTTCATCCCGATCTTGGGTCCAACTACCAGATTGCTGGTGATCCATCTGAGAGTCTCCAGATCCAACAATTTCCCCTTCCTCTAACTCATCTACCTGGAAAATAAGAAAATAAAATATTTCAGGTAACTCGACCACCTTGAGAATTAAGCTTGAAGAATCAGAATAGGGTGTTACAAGACATACCACCTTCTTTGAACGAGAACTGGACCTGCCATCTAAAGCAGAAAGTGATCCAAACTTCTGAGAAGATGCAGAAGGTGAGGCCATTGGCATTAGTCTTTGACCATGGGAAGAAGACCCAGATGAACCTGCTTGTTCAAATGCAAGATTGTTGCTAGTGTGTTTCATACCACTTTGGTATCTGTATTCATCAGCCGAAACAGGATCATCATCTTCTAACTTATCTTTATTTTCATCATTTTCAAACTCCCCAATTTCTTCTTCTTCCTCTAGTATAGAATACTGATTCCTCTCATCAGAACTAGATTCAAATAACTCTTCATTTTCATCATATTCAGTGTAAATAGGAACTTTCCCCTTAGGTCTCCCCCGTTTTCTCTCTGTCTCAGAGGCCATTTCGCTGGAATTTAAGCCAATATTTCCTCCAAATAAGATTTTCTTTGATGGTTTTTTTGATAAATTAGCAATGGTGGTATTCACCTCTTTGGTATCAGCACGAAGCCACTTTGGAACCTGATCATATCGAGTCATTTCATCTATCCATTCTAGTTCTTCATCCATCTGATCAAAGAGCTCCACTTCTTCTTCACTCCGAGCAATCATGCGATTTACCTCATATAGTGAGGGAACGTCATGAACTGTTTCTTGGCATCTCTCTTCATCATGCAATAGTGTTTCTAAGGTCATGCGTCTTTCTTCATGTGTTGTTCTCTGGTCAAATCGTCCAGCATTTATAACTTCATCAGCCATGTCAATTTTATACTGCTGGATATTATTCCGTATGAGGCTCTCAATTGAACCCATGTACCGGTCCTTGCCAGCAAGGTCATCATCTGAATCCACTAAACCTTCGCTCCTGTATTCGTCTTCTTTCTGATGGCTTGAGATTTTGTCAACCACAGCCTCCATATAAATGACTTTAACTTCCCTCGTCTGCCCAATACGGTGCGCACGAGCAACAGCCTGTTCCTCATTTTTTGGGTTTGGATCAGGATCATATATGATGACTGTGTCAGCAGACTGAAGATTTAAACCCCGTCCAGCAGCACGTATACTGAGCAAGAAGATAAAGCAATCAGTATCAGGGCTGTTAAAGTCCATAATAGCAGATTCACGATCTTCTAAGCTAGTTGTCCCATCAATCCGTCTGTACACAAGTCTTCGCCATTGTAAATATTCCTCCATTATATCAAGAAGTTTTGTCATGGTACTGAAGAGAAGTACTCGATGTCCTGTTCTATGAAGTTTTATTAAAATTCTATCCAAGACCCACAACTTTCCACATGATCTCACAAGAAAAGCCTTCGATAAGTCACTAAAATATGGATAATTTAGCAATGGGTGATTGCAAAGTTTTCTGAGCTCCATACATCTATTATTTAAAGGTTTGTATGTCTTAGCCTGGTAAACAGGATTCTTTTGAACTTTGCACTTTTCATCTTCTGGGTCAACCCGAAGAGTACCAGTGGATTTGATCCAGTCGTAAATGGCACTCTGTATAGCAGACATTCTACATTTCAACACAATTGAAACCTGCAGGTTCAAATTGCTGTCAGAAACAATCCACATCATAGAATATCTAATAATATTTAAAGGCATACCTTGGGAGGAAGTGATCCTTCAACATCTTCAACGCGACGCCTGAGCATGAAAGGCTCCAGAATTTGATGAAGCCTGTGGATAATGATCACCTTCTTCTCAGTTTCAAGCCAGTCATCCTCAGCATTGTGTGAGGGGCCTTCTTTTTGAAATGGTTGCGAGAACCAGTCATGAAATGCTTTTCGATTATCAAAGACCTCTGGGAGCAGTAGGTTTAAAAGTGACCAGAGTTCTTTAAGATCATTCTGTATGCAGAAATATAATGGATGTGATCCATTGAGGTCTTCGGAACAAACAAGAAAATAAACAGGAACAGGTGCATTAACACAAACAAGCTAACAGAACATATCAACCCAACCACTCTCAAACAATAATCTGTTGGTTCTCTTTTCCAAGACAATTCTTTGTTTTCCTTCTTTTCATGTGTATTATTAACCAATATAGTTCTCATTTGAGGAGATGAAAAATCCATGGTTGATCCCACCTACAATTAACCTTAATTTCAAATCTATGCATGTAAGCAGCCTGACGACTACAAGTGGAAGTAATAACTCTGGCAAAACCTAATCCCCAAGCTTTCGAAGTTGAGAATTGATGCAAATATTTTGCACAATGATTCTATCCATTAGTTAGTAAAATGTAAACATATTCTCAGAAACCTTTCAACTTTTAAAGGTCAAATGTAACAAATTAAACCAATAATAGTAAAATCGATTTATGGTAATACACGCATGGAAAACTTCATGTCTGGTACAGAAGAAATGAGAGTATTATACATGAGGCAGTCTCAGACTCTCAGCAAACCTGTAATGGTGTTCCTGTAAGAAGCAAGCGCCTTTGGCACCGATATCTATCAAGATCACGAGATAGGACTGATTCTCTGTCCTTCATCCGTTGTGCTTCATCAATTATGATATACTTCCAATCAACTTTTGAAAGCTTTGAACGATCGTACATAATGAACTCATAGGTTGTCACGAGGACATTAAACTTCATGGCTAACACTTCCTAAACAACAGAGATCAAGTGAAAATTATTTAACTTTTGTAGGCGAAATATTATCAAGCTATAATTTCTAATGACCAGGAGTTCATCTTACTTGAGAAAACAATTTTGACCTCTGTTCTTTCCCACCAACATAGAATATGCAGGAGACAGTTGGCAGCCAATTGTGAAACTCACTCTGGAATATGGAGTAAACTAAACATGTAAAATCGAAGAAAATGCCACTAATAAGAATTTAGGATTTAAAAATTAACCAAACCTTCCAGTTCACAAGAACAGCATTGGGAACAATGATAAGATGTGGGCCATAGTTTCCTTTGAACTCCATCAAATAAGCAATTAATGCCATAACCTGCCCAAGTAAGAAGAGAATGAACCTTAGAAAAATGTCGACAAACACTGGTAAAGAAACTAAAACCAAATTGTTACAAGAGTGAGAATATAAAAGCAGAAAATAATTTTAAAAAATCCATGAGAAAGAAAAATGATTCCTCCATGTTCACATAGCTTTAGCAATCAAATATTTAAACCACCATTAATAAAAAACAAGTAACCTGCACAGTCTTCCCAAGCCCCATCTCATCAGCCAAAATTCCATTGAGTTTGTTGTTATACAACGAAAGCATCCACTGCAAGCCGACCTGTGGATTCAAGTAAAACAATACATCAGTGAGAAACAAGCAAGAAATGAAAAGGCGAATGAAAAACTGAGCAGATGACATAAACTATAGAATGTATAAAAAAAAAAAAATGCAATTTACAAGCTGATAGTCTCGTAATGTTCCAGCTCGCAACATTGAGGGCTGCCTTGTAACCCTTTCATTCACGGCATGCGCAAGGACATAATATCTGGTGAAAAACAAGAAGGAAAAGAGAATGTTATGCAAATAACATAATCGTGCATCACAAAACTCCTATATCCATTCAGCACTTCAAATCGATAGCACAACAAAAATGATGAGAGAACATTGTATCTTTCTGCAGCATCACCAGGCATGTTAGTTTGTTGTTCTAGCAGCATCTCTCTATATCTTTCTACATCATTATTCTTCAGTGCTTCCATCCTTTTATTACGATCATCATCTTTGCTCTTTGAGAACTCCTTTAACATCCTTTCATGATACTTATGAACTCCCCTATTGCGGGAAGTTCGAGCATCACGGATGCCCCAGTGAGCTTCAAGAAGCTTCTTACGCCACTGAAATATGGATTTCAATTGCTTTTCTCTGGTTGCTTTCTGCTTGATCTGTGATTGTCTGTTGAGCTCCTGACGTTGGCGCTCACATAGCCTAACAAATTTGCGATATGGTCTATCAGGCATTGCCATTATTTCTTGTTGTTGTTGCTCAATCTCTTCCTTCAAGCGAGCCTGACGCTCTGCAAGTTGAAGTTTTTTCGACTCAATTTGTAGCCGTATTACGAGATCAGGTTTGATCCTCTTTCGCTCCAAGTTCACAGCTAATATTTTATCAATCTTCTCTATTTTTTCTGCCCTTTTCCTTTTACGAGTTTCTCCACTTTCCTCAATAACAAGATCCTTAATATCATATGCCAAAGTTAAATTATAATTGCTGTTTATCAATGATGATCCAAAAGATTCATGTTTCCTGGTGAAAACAGGGAAATCAAACAATGGGCCGTGATATTTTCTCGTTGAGCCAGCATTCTTAGGATGAATGGTGTTGCCCGACTGACCAGGTTTCTTAACCTGCAGCATATCTGGAATGGCAGACTGCGTGGTAACAGCTGTACCCATGTCTGCAGCAAAACCACTCCTGATCGGAGTTTTCTCTATACTCTGTTCAGCATCCAGGTCAGATTTCCCGCAACATCCTACAGTTTGCTCCTCTTCTTTTCCAGGAGGAATCACTTCTCCCGGTTCCTTCATTGCAGTTGTAATACCTTTCATATTAACTATTATGGAAGCTCCTCTATCATCCCCTGAAATTTCCTCCTTCGAAATATTTACACCACCAGCTGTCGTTACAGCCTGATGCACCTTCTCATTTGACCCCATATGTCTTACATGCCCATCCACATTTTCTCCAGCTGATTTATCCTTATTTAAATTTCTAGCAGAAGGAAATACCTGCTGTATCTGCACCTCAAGCGGTGGAGGGATAACAGCTTGGAGCAATTCACGTGGCAGAGTTCCATCTCCTTTCTACAAGCAGGGTAAAGAAGATATGCAACAGAATATTAGAAATGCTAGTTGAAAAATCAACCAAACACAAGACAAAAGCAAAGCATGATGTTCAATTAGAACAAGGCAATGAGGAGAACGCATATTAGCAAAAATTGCAAACCTTCAGGCGCCTAAATGCAAGTATTTGTGCTTTAAGAACATGCAATTGTTGCTTTGTAAACCCGGTTTGCAGTTGATCCGTCTGAGGAAGTGGCCCACCCTGAGACGTAGATGGATTTCCCACACCCCCATCATTACATGAAGCTGCCGATTGTGAAGGGGATCTGTTAAGTTGCTTGGTATACTGCAACTGTGAAGCTTCAATGTTGAATGGAGAATTTTTTGCAAGGAATGAATTGTCTACTCCCTGTTTCAAGTTCACAGATGACTCTGCTGGATTTGTAGAAAGCATTCCATTGCCAACCCCAGTGGCCTGTCTTGGGGGCAGTTGTTTATCTCTATTATGCACAGAAATGTTACTGGAGTTTTTCAGGATATTTGAATTTGTAGCTACACTGAGAGGAGCAGCAGAAACCAACTGCCGAGCTTTATAAGAGCCAGATTGTCCCGATATATCACTTGGGGAGTTACCACGGGGAGAACTTTCATTAGCAACTTGTGGTGAGTTGACCTGCTGTTTTGGTACTGATTCAGGATGTAAACCTGGATTGCTTTCATTTGGTTTTTGCTGAGCAACCATCCCAGACTGCAAGAGGGGAATAAGCTGTGCCATCATATTTGCATTTACAGGATTTGACAGGTCAATATTACGTTCAAGTGCTAAAGCCTGAATCGCTTGCAATTGTGCAGCCATAGCAGCCGGGATGTTAGTCATGTTCATCATATTTTGCTGGGCCTGGCTCCCCTGCATAGGTATTGCTGGCATTGTTTGACCAAGAAACCCTGGCTGATTAGCAAGCTGTTCAGATGATTTCTTGGAGGAGGATGCCTGAGACTGATTAGCCGCTTGGATATGCAAGAGCTCTTGCATTTTCATATTAGTTGTACGGACATCTTGATCTGTGCCAAGTTGACCAAACATTCCCGGTATCATTTGGTGTTGCGATTGCATTCCAACACCTGACTTCTGTTGAGCTGCTTGGAAAGCGTGTTGGAGGTAAGCTTGTGGGATAGGATTTAACATTTGTTGCTCATTATCTTGATTCCTAATATGACCCTGCCCTGGAATGTTAGGAGGACCACATTGTTGGCCCATGGCACTTATGTTCCTAGACTGTTGAGGGAATTGCATGGACCCAGTCCCTGCAGCGAAATTAAACCCCCTTGGAATCCCATGAACCTTGCCAGCTTGGTAGCCTAAAAGGGCTTCATTTCCTTCAGGTCTCCTCATATATTGTTGTTGCAACGACTGCAAATGACATAAGAGAGGAGGTGGGAATCAGTCATATGCAGTTAGTTTCATTTAGATTCAAAAATTAACAAATCCACTGAACGAAACTTGCAAAGATTGTAAACGTGCAAAAATACAAAGCACGTGCAGTTAAGTAGTTCAAAGTCAAGACAATCACCACAAAGCACAAGCATGATGTCATACAGAAGAATCCAGTGCACGAGTTTTGTTTCAAACCCGTATGTATAAAGGGCGTAATATCTCCAGTTCACTTCTAACCAAGCACTTGTTCATTTTGTACTATCATAAAAATTAACAAATCCACTGAACGAAACTTGCAAAGATTGTAAACGTGCAAAAATACAAAGCACGTGCAGTTAAGTAGTTCAAAGTCAAGACAATCACCACAAAGCACAAGCATGATGTCATACAGAAGAATCCAGTGCACGAGTTTTGTTTCAAACCCGTATGTATAAAGGGCGTAATATCTCCAGTTCACTTCTAACCAAGCACTTGTTCATTTTGTACTATCATCAGACATGTTTCTTTAGTAATGTATTTAATTCATTTTCAACTATAATTAGCAAAATTGACACAGAAAAAATGAAAGGGCAATTAATATTGAAGAAAATGATAGCTTAGAAAAATATATTAAAAGCAAGGCAATCTGAAACTGAATATAGCACTGCATGAAATATTTAACTGCATCAATGAACTGAAGTGGTAACACAATGAAGATTTAGAGAAAACTATCTTTAAAGAATTGCCACCACGAGCCCAATCACAGACAGAAAGCACAAGTTTGATACTATCAAGAGGGAAACAAGGCCAGTTAACACTGCACGTACATACAATTATAATAAATTAGACACGCACAAATAGTTTCGATTATATCTCAAATGCTGTCTTTACGGATGGAATAATCATAGCTTGCTTTAACTCTGAGAACAGCAAACAATAACAATTCCCTTTCCACATCTTATTTTCTCAAAGGAAAAAAGTAAAATTATCTGTTAAATTGAATTTGCAGGATTTTACTATGATTAATGAATAACACAATTTAAAGCAGCCCAGACGCCAGTGAGAATTCTAATTCCAAAACTGTATTCTCAAATCAACAAAGAAAGCTCAAATTCTAACCCGATTGGCTAAAACATATAATTTTTCTGAAAAAAGGGAAACGTGATCTTTTCAGCAACCGACGAATGGGGGAAAATTAGTTAACAAAATAATTTGTTGCTCCGAAAAAAAATAGAATTGAAAGGTTTTCAATTTAATTTTTCATACATTTTTCAAAATAACTCAAAATTGCACCTCATACACACCCACTTGTCACACACTTGTAAACCCTAACCTGTCTTGTCTGTTGCTGATCAAATGCTAGCTGCGGAGCCGACACGGCTGAGGAGGAGGAGGACGGCGAAGCGGAGGCAGACGCGGCGTTCCTGGACGCATGCCCGCCTCGGCCGCGGTCTTGATGGGCCCCAGCCCCCGATTGCATTAGAGAAATTCAATGAAAATAATCCCAAAAATTCACCAAAAGCCTAAACCGACCTGTAAATTAACTCATAAAAATAAAAAAAAATAAAAAATTAGACAATCATTCAATCCATTCGAAAATTCAAAGCTGGTAAGGAAGCATAAAAGTCTAATTTTAGTGAAATATTACCTCAAAAAAAATATGGGAATTTGGAGGGACGCTTGCTTGCAATTTGTCGGCTAATTTGAGTACAAAACATAATATTTAATTTCAAGCAAAATCGTTTTTTCTGAGAAAAAAAATAAAATTGGTTCACAAGCTTTTCCAAATTGCAGATCTTCTCAAATAACTATGTTTTACCTATTATTTTCCTAAAAAGAATAATTTGTTTTTCTTCTTTTTCTCTCAAATTTTCTAGGGTTAAAAATGGTGAAATTATTGTTGAGTCCAGCCGGTATAAATTAAACAATACGTGATGTCACGCTTGTACTTTGAACGACACGTGATCGTTATACATGACTGTCATTCTTAACTTCGAAATTAGGTAAATTATTGAAATTTGAATAGGTTTCGTATATTTAATAGGTGGATTATTACGAGGATGATGCAAGATATAGAATTACACTTTGATCTTTTTCTTAAATCGTCCAAATCTATAAGTTACAAGAGAATATTGCATATTTGCTCTTCAAATTTTGCTCAAAGTTGCAATCATGTCCTCAACCTTTTGGGGTGGATCGTTCTCTTTGTTTTCAATTTTTTTATTATTATTTATTTTCTAATGATATTAATAAGACTTAATTAATGGATTAATTTGACGGAAACCATTTTTAGGGTCTAACTCTGTTAATTTATCGAACGTTTGGAACTAGAATGAGACGTAAAATTTATTGGTACAACATCCAAACTTTCAACAAAGGTTGGGACTAAAATTATATTTTATCCTTAAATTAGTTTACTAAAAATGTGAACGGTTGCCATGAGAGGAACTAGCACGAGTTTAAGTCTTTTAGTTAGGGTGTGAGAGTTTGGGCATTTTTCTTTCTTCAAAAAATTTTGGTGAAAAAATTACAATTTTTTTATGAAAATAAAGTCATTCAAATACACCCTCGTGTGAACTGTGAAGAGACCATTTTGTACTTCTTAGAAAGGGCCGATATTGAGTTTTTTGTTAACCGAAATAGATTTTTAGTTGGAAACAATCCAAATGTCCTTCCGATGCACATCAATTAAAATGTTTGGAAAGTAAGTGCTATGATGAGAAGGTATGGGAATTGACTGCATGGTTTTGAAAGGTTTGTGAACCTATAATATATATATATTCCCCTTATCTGACATTCGAGCTGTTTTCATGCCATTAATTCTTGTGATTTTGTTAGCTTTAATGAATTTGGAGGTTCGGGAAAGAAATTGATTTGGAAAATACACTAATTTTCTAAAATAATTTGGCTAATTATGGTTAACCATTCGGTTTTAAATATTATTATTAATTGGAAATATTACATTTTAGAATAGAAATTGCCTTTTTTTTTTAAAAAAAATAATAATAACTAACATAAACAAATTTTTATAGTAAAACTAATAAAATTAAAAATTCCGACCTGCCGGATTCGAACCAGCGACCTAAGGATGACAGCAAACAAACTACAGTCCTCCGCTCTGCCAACTGAGCTAAGGTCGGCCTTGGTGAAATGTTACAACCATTTTGAATTTAATTTATTAGTGTTATAAAGTTTGAATAAATAATTTTACATTGAGGAAATACGAAATTATGTAAATCACTTATTTTAATTGTAAATAAAGAATTACAACTTAGAAAATATGCTTAGCACTTTAATCATTGTTTGAAAGAAACGTATGTATGGTTAAAAAGCAGGAAAAAAATATTGGGCCCAACAAAATGCATCATTGAAAATTATTTTGAGAGGAAAAAAAATAATTTTTAAAAAACTCTCCTAAACAAGCTTCTTTGGCAACAAGAGTATCCTTTCAGCGTATCTTTATGGTAAATAGGATCTTGAAGGATTTATATTTATGACATCTAACAACATTGAATCGTTTTATAAAGTTCTTAGTAAAATATAATTTTAATTCAATACGACAATGATAAAATTGACGATTATATAAATTAATGAACTAAGGTTGAATAGCATACTATGATTCACTCAAGTGTTGATTCATTAGCACCAAGCTAATATTATTCCAATCCTAATAAGACTAAACTCATCAATTACTTGAGCAACAATCCCTTGGTTAGGGATATTACACAAATTTTTCATTAGGGCCCTCTCAAAATGGAAAAATGACTCGACTTTAAAATGTTTGTCATGATTCGAAAATGTAATGATATGCAATTATCATGAGTAATTTTTTGCATAGGGGTTCCATGCCCGTTATAGACGGCTAGAGGCTTGACTGGAACATTTTGACACGTCTAGGAGCTATGAAAATTAATATTATTGACACATCATACCAACAAGCATATATCTGATTATAATTAAGATTGAAGAACATAAAAATTGATACAATTCTCTATATGAGAATCACTTCATTATCTCCTTTTACGAGTAAATATTGTTCCACACAACTCACAAAGCTCAACAACTACATGCCTTAATCAACTGAAACAGGCTGCATATTCTCAGCTTCTTTCCTAAGCTCTTGAAACAGAACAGACGACAAGTAACGTTCGCCAAAGCTCGGATGTACAGTCTGGAAAACGACGTTTTTACATGAGTTAGATAAGAAATCAAGTAAAACAAGAAGAACGAGCATGCTGCATTTAAGTATTTATAAGTTGTGAATCCTACAAAATGTGTAGATAAGAAGTGAAACAATTGTGGGTATTTTGTAGCGTGGAAAAGTATTTTTACCAGCTTAAATTAAAAGCAAAAAATCTAAATATTTTGCTATTAGTTCATACCACAATTAGTTTGCCTTTGTTTTCTGGCCTTTTAGCAAGTCTAAGAGCTGCAACAGTATTAGCTCCTGATGATATTCCAACCTACACCGTGGAAGTATTCCGTTCGTAATTAACGATAACCAAAATCAACGTTTTTCATTTCCCAAAGTCGAACCCAATAGGAAGTATATCCGTTAGCCAAAAGGGAAATGTAACAGTGAGTGTTCAAGTTATTACCATGAGCCCTTCTTTTAGTGCTAACTGTCTAGCCATGTTCACAGCATCTTCACTAGATACCTGCAATATTTGTGATCTTCCATTAGCTAAAACTAGAACTTCTTGAATTATATTGTAAATGAAAAACGAGCATGATTACCATAAGAACTTCTTCCATTACATCCATATCAAGTATATCTGGTTTGAATCCTACCCCGTTGCCAGTAATATGGTGAGGACCTATATCGAACAAAGACTTCAAGATTAGCTTCCGACATTGTTCCAACCCCTAAGAGCCTAGAATTTCTCATTCCTTCAGGAAAATTATTGAAAATGAAGCGACGATGACATGTGTAGGAATGATACAATGTTCAACATGTTACCTGGTTTACCACCATTGAGTACATTGCTTTCTTCGGGTTCAAGTCCATAAATCTAGAAAAAAGGGGCTAATAATATAAATGTACTAAGATTAAGTATAACTTCCTGTGCAAATCATGCTTCTTTAAGATCACATTTCTTTACCATGACATTGGGATTTTTGGACTTCAGGTATTGTCCAACACCTGAGACCGTGCCTCCACTTCCGATTCCCATAATGAAAATGTCGACTTGACCATTAGTATCCTCCCATATTTCAGGACCAGTGGTCTCAAAATGCACCTGTATTTAAGCTTAGAGGTTATAACCAGAGAAAACATAAGCAAAACCAATCAAAAATTGGAGCATTTTGGTACGCAATATTGAATATGACTAAATAATATAATAGAATTATTGTTTATAGCAAGCTCGGGGGAGCATAGAGCTTTGGTACCTGAGTATTGGCAGGATTTGAAAATTGCTGAAGCATGAAAGCATTTGGAGTGGATTCGAGAAGTTCATAAGCTTTCTTAACTGTACCACCCATTCCCTTGGTAGGATCGGTGAGGATTAGTTCAGCTCCAAATGCCCTCATTGTCACCCTTCGTTCCAAGCTCGTGTACGAGGGCATTGTCAGTACCATTTTGTATCCTTTCATGGCTGCCATAAATGCCATGCTGATCCCCATGTTTCCCGATGTGGGCTCGATCAATGTTGTCTAAAATTCAATACAAGAAATTTATATGAAACCAAATTCAATGAGAATAATACACAAGAGTGTATGTCTGGCATGCAGAATTGGGCACAAGTAAACATTATATAAACTAAATTTTATCTTTTTTTTTTCTTCAGTACAATTCAATCAGGGGTGTTAAATGTTGGAAAAAAAAAATGGTTTAATGGGTCAACTTTGAGCCCAAATTTCAGTGAACCCACCTTTTAAATAATACGGGACCTAGCATATTCACGTTCTACTCCGCGAGATGATTAACGTGATATATTTATTTATCGAAAACCATTTAAAATTGAATGAAATATTAAGTGTTAAAGTAACCCACATAAACTAAGGATTATGGAAGAATTTGATTTACCAAACACTTATCCCACATAGGAAAGTTAGGAAACTTTGGTGTGGTTTATAAGGTGGAAGTTTGGAATTGGGTTTGGGCCCCAAGGGGTACCAATAGTCTTTGGAAGGGGGAAGACCTATATCCTATTGGGTTCGGTCA
>NC_036239.1:21437989-21456964 GCF_002742605.1 Olea europaea var. sylvestris
TTAAATACCATGACATTCTCCCTACAAACATGCCATGACCTGGTATATTGAAAAAAGTTCTCTCGCTATGAAAATAAATGAAATCGATCCCATTAATAAAAAAATTTGTAGAACATGATTTCACTTACTTGTCCAGGCGTGATCAAGCCTTTCTTTTCTGCGTCCTTGATCATCGCGAATGCTGGTCTGGTGCCAGGACCAAAAATTTCATACTATTAGATTGTATTTAGCCAAGTTCATACTGGTCAAGCATTTTGATTACACGACAGCATAAAATGTATGAAATTTGAAGTACGAAGAAACAAATCGAGGTGTAAATGAGAATACCTGTCTTTGATGCTAGCAGTAGGCTGCATCATCTCTTGTTTAACAGCTACATAAGCACCACAGCCTTCAGTTACTTTATTAAGATATACAAGGGGAGTTCTTCCAATGAGCTGCATTGCGAAAGTACAATTCATCAGTCGAGACATCGACTATGCTTATTTATTGTACAAATCTTTCTGTTTTTCAAGTCGATATATCCCATTTGTTTGTATGGTTTGGGCACAGACGTGGTCGGGATGGATCGATGGAGAAGTGAACATCAATTGGATTGAAATTTTAGAAGTCTGCATTTTAGAAAGCAGATCTTAATCGCTGGCTTATATGCTTTCTAGCCGATTCAATTGTTATATCAGAAAGCTCACAGAATAAACAAACACTCTTCATGGCATTCTTGAGCAACCGATCCAGCAAAGCAGCTCAAAAATTACCATTAAATTTTTTCAAGCCCGTTCCAAGTTCGAAGTATCTTGTTAATTATATTTTTAAGTCATGTATATCCAAGTTAAATGGGATAAGGCTTGAGGGCATGTTTGGCAGGCTTTTTGCTTTTACTTTTCGTAGAAAAGTTTCATAAGAAAGCCAACTTAGGATCCGTTTGGCAGGCTTCATAAGCACTTCTAGAAAATTATCAAAATATGTTTGAAAGCAGCTTATGACTTTTTAAAAATCTTGACCTATCGTTCCAAGTTCGAAGTATCTTGTTAATTATATTTTTAAGTCATGTATATCCAAGTTAAATGGGATAAGGCTTGAGGGCATGTTTGGCAGGCTTTTTGCTTTTACTTTTCGTAGAAAAGTTTCATAAGAAAGCCAACTTAGGATCCGTTTGGCAGGCTTCATAAGCACTTCTAGAAAATTATCAAAATATGTTTGAAAGCAGCTTATGACTTTTTAAAAATCTTGACCTATAATTACTTGTGAAACTGCTAGGACCTCAAGTACTACTTACTAGTATGAAGGGTGCAGCTGAAACTGATTCTTTTATGAATTTTTAAGTAAGATCTGATTGCAAGTGCCCGACAAAATAAGTAAAATATATATAATTAATTTATTCAAGGATGACCAAGTTTGCAGCACTGTAGGAAGAAAAGACAAAAAAGACCCATAATTCCTCCATTCACAGTTCATCCTTTTTCATCCAATACCAGCAAATGGTTTAAGCCTTCAGTAGGAAACCATTTCAGATAATAATGAACATATTTTCGAAATTAAAAATATAAAAGAAAAACCATGTAATGATAAACCCCAAATCGAATAAAGATAAAAATATAGATTAACATATAAGTACTTGACGTCTAGAGAAAACCGGCTTAATATTTTATGATATTCGATCATGTAACCTAACCAACGAGCTGAAGTAAGAAAACGAATTAAGTGACCTGAGAAACTTCTTTCTTGATGTTGGTTCCAGGAAGATCTTTGGGCAGATCTCTGAGTCTTTGTGCAAGTGAAGGAGAATCCACTAAAGCGCTGCTACTTGAAAATAATCTACTTCTATTCAAAAAAGAGCAGGAACTTCTCTTGGTGAACCTGCTTAAAGACGCCATTGACAACACTTGTATATATTAAAATAGAGAGAGAGAGAGAGAGAGGTCAGGGGATGTGTAGATTCAGATACAGAGAGCAAAAGGAAAGATTGGTAAGCAATTTATAAGTGAAACAGCCCAAAAGAGTTAAATACCATGACATTCTCCCTACAAACATGCCATGACCTGGTATATTGAAAAAAGTTCTCTCGCTATGAAAATAAATGAAATCGATCCCATTAATAAAAAAATTTGTAGAACATGATTTCACTTACTTGTCCAGGCGTGATCAAGCCTTTCTTTTCTGCGTCCTTGATCATCGCGAATGCTGGTCTGGTGCCAGGACCAAAAATTTCATACTATTAGATTGTATTTAGCCAAGTTCATACTGGTCAAGCATTTTGATTACACGACAGCATAAAATGTATGAAATTTGAAGTACGAAGAAACAAATCGAGGTGTAAATGAGAATACCTGTCTTTGATGCTAGCAGTAGGCTGCATCATCTCTTGTTTAACAGCTACATAAGCACCACAGCCTTCAGTTACTTTATTAAGATATACAAGGGGAGTTCTTCCAATGAGCTGCATTGCGAAAGTACAATTCATCAGTCGAGACATCGACTATGCTTATTTATTGTACAAATCTTTCTGTTTTTCAAGTCGATATATCCCATTTGTTTGTATGGTTTGGGCACAGACGTGGTCGGGATGGATCGATGGAGAAGTGAACATCAATTGGATTGAAATTTTAGAAGTCTGCATTTTAGAAAGCAGATCTTAATCGCTGGCTTATATGCTTTCTAGCCGATTCAATTGTTATATCAGAAAGCTCACAGAATAAACAAACACTCTTCATGGCATTCTTGAGCAACCGATCCAGCAAAGCAGCTCAAAAATTACCATTAAATTTTTTCAAGCCCGTTCCAAGTTCGAAGTATCTTGTTAATTATATTTTTAAGTCATGTATATCCAAGTTAAATGGGATAAGGCTTGAGGGCATGTTTGGCAGGCTTTTTGCTTTTACTCTTCGTAGAAAAGTTTCATAAGAAAGCCAACTTAGGATCCGTTTGGCAGGCTTCATAAGCACTTCTAGAAAATTATCAAAATATGTTTGAAAGCAGCTTATGACTTTTTAAAAATCTTGACCTATAATTACTTGTGAAACTGCTAGGACCTCAAGTACTACTTACTAGTATGAAGGGTGCAGCTGAAACTGATTCTTTTATGAATTTTTAAGTAAGATCTGATTGCAAGTGCCCGACAAAATAAGTAAAATATATATAATTAATTTATTCAAGGATGACCAAGTTTGCAGCACTGTAGGAAGAAAAGACAAAAAAGACCCATAATTCCTCCATTCACAGTTCATCCTTTTTCATCCAATACCAGCAAATGGTTTAAGCCTTCAGTAGGAAACCATTTCAGATAATAATGAACATATTTTCGAAATTAAAAATATAAAAGAAAAACCATGTAATGATAAACCCCAAATCGAATAAAGATAAAAATATAGATTAACATATAAGTACTTGACGTCTAGAGAAAACCGGCTTAATATTTTATGATATTCGATCATGTAACCTAACCAACGAGCTGAAGTAAGAAAACGAATTAAGTGACCTGAGAAACTTCTTTCTTGATGTTGGTTCCAGGAAGATCTTTGGGCAGATCTCTGAGTCTTTGTGCAAGTGAAGGAGAATCCACTAAAGCGCTGCTACTTGAAAATAATCTACTTCTATTCAAAAAAGAGCAGGAACTTCTCTTGGTGAACCTGCTTAAAGACGCCATTGACAACACTTGTATATATTAAAATAGAGAGAGAGAGAGAGAGAGGTCAGGGGATGTGTAGATTCAGATACAGAGAGCAAAAGGAAAGATTGGTAAGCAATTTATAAGTGAAACTGCCCAAAAGAGATTGTGTCCATGTACAATTCACTTGCGAGCTCAACTTTTTGGAATTTATATTTCTTTCAAATTTAGTTTCAATCACAATGTAAATACAATATTTTTTTCTACTTTTTAACCACATATTCTCTAAAAATTTCATTTTTAACCAAAATTATGTTCAAAAAATGGGGTCTAGTTAATAAAGAAAGAATAAAGCTCTGAGCCAAGCACACAAGGTAAAAAGAGTAAATCCGATATGTATATCATTTAACTTGAACTATTCAAAAAGGAATCGTATAAATATTGGCATCTTATTTTACATTAAGTCTCTATTTGATTTAACTAAAAAAGTTTATAAAAATCTTTAACGATATTCATATTTTTATCAACTTCTAATCACACATTTGATATTTTTTCATTAAAAAACTATTTTTTAACAAAATTAAATAGAGGTAATTTTTATCCTTTCATTTCTCATAATATTCTAATAATTTGAAGGGGAAAAAAATCATTCTACTAAATATGTGAGCAATTATGTTGTCATGTTGCATGTCTCACATTAGTAATTATATGTTTTATTCCAATCCAAGAAAATATAATACGAGAGCGACAGCAACGTTATTTTGTTCAAATTTGATTTTAAAAAAAAATATTACGACGTAATTTGATTAGATATATTAAAATTAACACCATACATTATGCTTATCTACAATAATTTAATTGCATTTCATGTTGGTAAAAAAATAATGCGCAATATTGAGAATAATAATTAATAATATTAATTTGATGTTGGTGTAAATTGGTTTGATACCATCAAATAAGTTCATGTCTATATTTTTCATTAATTCATCATAACACGTTTTTTCCCCCCAATAATTGAACCCATTTTGGTTAAATTCAGTGTATCCACATATTTCGTAATGTGGCTGCTGACATGGTCAACGATCAATTTGGAATTTCCTTCTCTTTTCTATGAAAATATTTCACAATAAATTGATCAATATTAAAAAAAGACATGTGAGTGAAAAATTAGAATGTTATATTCAATCAAATAAAATTTCATAGTATTACCCTATATGAAAAGAAGGACGATAATTTGTCAATTATATTTGGTTTATGACTAAGAATGAAATAAAAATGATAGTACTGACCTAATTAATCGGATTAATTTGACACACGCTCGAATATGAACATAGTATTGTCCCAGTAATGGGTAGATATACCTACATATTTGAGTCATATTCTTTCAAAAAAATACAATTTTAAATAGTTATTTGACATCATTTTAACCACACATTTTTAAATACTAGTAGTCATCACGTGCATTGCACGAATTTTGTATTTATCATATTTTTATTAGTGTATGAATTTTAGTTTTTTTGGAAAGTTTTTGAAGCAATATCTAAAAATATTTCCGTGATATAAGAAAATAATTGCAAATTATTTTTACAATTGCATAGCAGTATGTTATCTAGAAAAAATATGTTTGTATATTTCATACTTAAATAAGAAATATACAAACTATTTTGTTTGTATTCTTTTATAGTGTTGATATGATTGAATTGAATGTAAATATTATATTTCTAAATTTTGTGTAATTCAATATTGTAAAATTGAAAAAAAAAACTCTCCGTACAATGCGGAAAGAGTTAAATCAAGTGTGGAGTAAAAATTAAAAAAAGGTGCAGAGAGAAAAAATCTCCGCACAGTGCAGAGAGAGTTAAACTATGTGTGGAGAGTTGGCAAATTCTTCACACAGTGTGAAATAAAAAAAAAACTCTCCGCATGGTGCGGAGAGATGACAAACCAACTCTCCGCACAATACGGAGCAAATAAAAAAACTCTCCGCACTATGCGGAGAGAGTTAATCTCTTCGCATAGTGCGGAGAGTTGGTCCGCACCATGGTAAAACTCGCCGCACATTGCAAAGAGAAAAAAATTCTCTGCACAGTGCGTAGAGAGTTAAACCATGTGCGGAGAGAAAAAAATCTCTCCGCACAGTGCGGAGAGAGTTGAACCATGCCAACTCTCCGCATATTGTGGAGTAAAAAAAAACTCTTAGCACAGCACGGAGATATGACAAATCAACTCTCCACACAATACAAAGAAAAAAACTCTCCGCATAGTGTGGAGAGTTGTTTTCAAATTTCTTTATTACATGTCAAATTTCAAGATTGTAAATTTTTCGTATATACAACGAAACAGAGTCGAAAAACATGGCTCAAAGTCAATTGTGTCTTCTTTAAATTCCAGTCACAACTCAATTTCTGAGCATGCAAATCATATTTACGGTATTAGAAATGAGCTTTCTCGTAATTCATACAACAAAACAATATGTGAGTTGTGCAAAGAAGGGGATATTGATAATGCCATGGTATTGCTTTCACAAATGGAGGTTATAGGGTACCACCCAAAATCAATATTTTACACTCGCTTGATAACAGCTCTAGGACATTATAAGCGGATATAATTTTCAATGAAATTATACTTTTGAGTTGTAAGCCAGGAATTAAAATGTTCAATACACTACTCAAAAGCTGTTTGAGAAAAATGCCTCTTGGAACTTGCAGATAAAGTCTCGAGAATTTTTATTTTTTCTCTTCACACTATGCAAAGAGATAGTTTGTCATTTCTATGCACTTTGCGGAGTCTTTTTTTGTCTCATGGAGTTTGTATATACTAAAATTAATTTTTTTTAATATCGTTGGCATGATGCATGTGTAAAAGAATATTTGTCAATTATCATAAACAAAATTCTTCACAAAATGCAAAAAAATAAAAATGCATAATAAATATTCTTATTAAGCTAATAAAATTACAATAAATTTTTTTTTTTACAAATAACATAAAAAAATCATTTTTATCTTCAACAAAAAAAACACATTTAAAAATTTACAATTTCATAACTACTTTTTTTTTAATTCTCGAAAATACAATTATAAAAAAGGAAACAATATTGAATTACAACATTTAATACTTAAAAAATTCAATATTAAATAAATTTTATACATTTATAACAAATTATAAATCCACATATGCAGCTTACCATATTTGCAGACAGCTTACCGTATATGTTGTCTACTGTATTTTAAGCTTACCATATTTGCAGTTTACCGTATTAGCAAACAACTTACCGTATTTGCACATTACCGTATATGTTGCCTACCGTATTTGCAAACAACTTACCGTATTTTTACCTTATCATATTTACAGCTTACCGTATATACTGTCTACCGTATTTGCAACTTACCGTATATGCTATCTACTGTATTTACAGCTTTTTGTATTTTTATATACCGATTTTTGCATTTACAAACACTGAGAATACAGAACACTGTACATTGACTTATCAAACCGAATTTCAAAAAAAAAAATCCAGATTTTTTTTTCAACATAAGCATAAAATAAATATTAAATATATATGAAGCACAAAATATAAATGCATATGAATATAGTGCTCAATCTTCAATTTTTCAATGTTGAATTATACAAAATTTAGAAATATAATCTTCACATTCAAATCAATCATATCAACACTATCAAAGAATACAAACAACATAATTTGTATAATCTCGTATATTTCTTATTCAAGCATGAAATATACAAGTATATTTTTTTTAGATGACACAATACTGTTATGCAATTGTAAAAATAATTTACAATTATTTTCTTATATCATGGAAATATTTCTAAATATTGCTTAAAAAAATTTCCAAAAAACTAAAATTCATAGACTAATAAAAATACGATAAATGTAAAATTCGTGCAATGCACGTGACAGTCACTGTGCGGAGAGTTTTTTTTTTTTAACTTCACACTGTGCGAAGTTGTGTTTTTTTTTAGCTTTTTTTTATTCCACACTGTACGGAGAGTAAGCACTTTGTAAGGACAGTGTCCGCACAGATTGTTCGGATTATCTGCACAGAATATCATCTTACCGCACTATACGAAGAAATTTATTTTATTTTTTTTTACTTCGCACTGTACGAAGAGTTTGCTAACTCTCCGCACATGGTTTGTCATCTCTCCGCACTGTACGGAGAGTTTATTTTTTTTTTTTTAAAACTCATATGCGAAGAGTTTTTTTTCTCATGGCAATTTATATTTACTAAAATTATTATTACTCTTTTAATACTAGTGGCACGATGTGTGAAGAATATTTGTTTGATATAATAAATTTTTTAATGCTAGTGACAAGATGTGCAGAAGAACATTTGTTTAACATAAACAAAATAAAAAATAAAAAATGACATCGTGCATAGTAAAATTGGATTAATTTACTATTGCATCAATAGTAAACCCTCATTTCCCTTTTTATTAGAAGTTAGAAAATACTATTACACGCAAATTCAAAACTTTTCTTCAATTTTTAACCATATATTATCTATCAATTTGTTATTCCAAAATACATTTTTTCAAAATAATGTGGCGCAAACACACACCTAAAATTTGTCAACTATTGATTAATTTTAGTCTTAATTAATGTGACATACTATCGAATAAAAACGATGATATATTATCCCATGATGTAAAGGGTATATTTGATTGCCAATATTTTTCAAGGAAAATGTGTTGTTTCCACCCAAATTCCCACTTTTATGTTGTTTGGTTGCCTTTTTTATGAAAAATTTTTCTTACTTTTTGTCACATGACTATATTTTCCTCAAAATCAAGGAAAATATTTTTTTGGAGGGAGTATGATTTTATTTTTCAGGAAATTCACTCTCTCTTATCTACCTACCAATAAAAATGGACAAATATAATATTTTTTAAGTTAAAAATTAAATTAATAAAGCACATTTAATTAAGAATTTTCATGCAAATAAATTCGAGACAATTAAATTGTCTAAAATTTATTTATTTTTAATACAAATTCCATATTTGTAATCAAATGCACCCCAAGAAATAATTATCAAGTATCATGTTCAGTCCGAACTAATTTGGCATGCAATTAAATAAAAATAACAGTATTTTGCCACTTAGGAAAAATATATATAACACACACTTATCGTGTGCAATTGAACCCTCGTTTGATCCCCATTAAATTACATTTCATTACATTCTATTTTTCTCTCTCATTTTCAACCACATATCTTCCATAAAATAATATTACACGTAAATCAAAAATATTTCTTTATTTTTCAACCACTCATTTTTTTAAAAAATATATTATTCCTCCCATTTTCATTACCAAAAATTGGGGACCAAACGAGAGCTGAATCCAAACGATACTATTGTCACCACATGGCGAATGGACCATTGCCATTTGGCTAAGGCGAATTGCGATGGCCACTATTCTTCTACGATTTGTCTGTCTTTTCCCAATAATTGATTTTATACGTAATTATCGATAAGTTTGTAAAATAGTGGGAAAATTTTATTTGAGGTCACCCAACTCTGAGTGAACTTTTCAATTGGGTCACTCAATTTTAAAACGTTTCAATCAGACCATCAAACTTTAATTTTATTTTAAATTCAATCACTTTTTTCAGAAATGGTTAATGAAATTGATGGTATCTGCTTGAGTTGATGTTAAAAATAGACGAAACCTCGCATAAAACTTTTTGTTTAGACCATGAATAGACCACATCATTGAAAGTTTTGCATTAACTAAGCTTATGTTTGGCACTAATTAAAATTTAGATTTTAATATAAGTCTAACTCAACAATTAATTTTAACCACGTATTTTATGGATTCCACAACTTTTCAACCACGCATTTCATCAATTTTTATTAAAATATATTAAAATCTAATTTTAATCCACATCAAACCGGAGATAAATCAACAAATCCTGTATTTTTTGAAATAAGATTACATCAATCCAAAATCCTTCTTTAACGTCGTTAACATATGTATATTTGCATGAAGGCATATAGATAGTTGAAGTCTGTCTTATGTAACATTCCATTTGAAATAATAAAATGTTTATTTTTGATATAGTATAATATTTACTTGACGAATTCAAAATGCTTTGCCGTTTGGGTTTGTCATTTGTAAATTCATTTCTAATAATATTTATGTCCATATAACACTAATGAGGTCGATGAGTCTTGACCAAAATATAGCAAATTTAGATACTTTCTTTATAAGTCAATGTAGTAAAATTTGTATCTTTCTCTCAACTTTTATCGTTGTATTGTGTTATAAACATTAAACTACGAGAAGTAGGGACAAAAAAGGATAAAAAAAATTTAGTTAAATAACATAGATCCGAATCTTCATCTCCTAACCATATAGGGACAATCAGATGAGGAAATAACGTAGATCCGAATCTTTCTCTCAACTTTTATCGTTGTATTTGTTGAGAAAAATGTGAGAAAATCTGAAAATTTAATGAACTCCAAGGCACAAAAAAAAACTTTATATTCTAAGAGATGTTTCTCCCCTATCCAACGAAGTCACGACCGAAATATGTTTATCCAAGGCACAATGGAGGCGTTTGATTCAAATTGTGACTATTTGATTAAACCAAAAAGACACTCGACAAAGAACTGATGATACCAAGAGAAAGAGAGAAGAATATTTTTTTAATGTGTTTTTGCCCAGAATTTATAGAAATTGAGGCAACCGTTTGAATAGGTGTGTCCCTTGAAATGAAGAACACATCTGTTGGAAGTAACTGTCAAAATGAACAGATGCACATATTCAAAGATTTTTGAAAATAAAATTCTCTTTCGGGGGCGTTGCCCCCGAGTCCCCACGGGGTGGCGCTGCCCCCTCGACCCTTGCGCAGCAGGAAACATTAGTCGGGACGACAAATCATTCACAAAAAAAAAAAAGAATACATGCAAAATGATGAAAAATATCTAACAGTATTGTGTTATAAACATTAAACTATGAGAAGTAGAGACAAAAAGGGATAAAAAATTTTTTAGTTAAATAACATAGATCCGAATCTTCATCTCCTAACCATATAGGGGCAATCAGATGAGGAAATCTACAAAGGACATTTGTGTCTATTATTGAGAGGCGGGAATGGTTAACTTACATGAATAAAAAATAATTTCATTTAAAAGTTTGAATTATTATAAAGGGAATAAAATTGATTTAACAGGTCTAGTTATATATATATATATATATATATATATATATAGAGATTTCATGCCAAAAATGTTGTTCTAGGGGCTTTTTGGTGTTATTTTTCATACGAACTTTCATCATATTTTTTATACCACCTTTTTGTTCCTTTTTCCATAATTTTTATATGGAAGTTTCAAGTGGTTACTTGAGAGTTATAGGTTTGAATTCTAAATTCAAACCACTCCCTCCAACTCTTTTAAAAACCTGCGGGTCGGGTCACCCTACATGGACAACCCATTATCCGTATTTTCCAACACTTTGAATGATGCCTACAAACATAAAAACAACATTAAAAAGAACAAATTTTGGAGCTTAGGCTCAAACGGTTCTAGTAATCTAGTTCTATATCCTTGTAATGAAAGAGGTGAGTAGAAAAAGTCATTATCATGGATCATTATAAGTTCTGCTTTAGATATCCTTTCTATAGTTTACAGGTTGTCTAATGTACTATTTATCTACATGTTTTGTAGAATTTACAAATTATTATAGTACTCAAACAAGTCTGTTAATCTAGTCATATATCTTTATCGTTGGGAATGGAGAGGTAAGTATGAAACGATATGAAGTCAAACAAGTATGTAAATCTAGTTATATATCTTTATCATTGGGAATGGAGAGGCAAGTATAACACAATATGAAGTATTGATCGTACAAATAATAAAATGATTAAAGCAAGAAGAGAGACTGGTTAAGGAATAAAGTAATTTTATTAATTGAAAATCAATTGAGAGAAAAATACAATTTCAGCAGTACATAAACTAAAAGAAGAGTCAAATATATATAAGGAAAATTCAAACCCTAGAAATAAAGTTGTGGATGAAATAAAATGCCCAAAAATTTCCTTATTTTGATCTCTTTAAGTCAAACACAAATCCCAACTCCCAATAAGATTTTCAAATAGAATTTCAACTAGAATTTGTCAATAGATTTCGAATATGATTTCAAAAGCATTCCAAATAAAATTTTTCTTAATGTGCACTTTAATTAAAATTCTCAATTATCTTCATCAAATAATTCAAGTCACGCCCAAATTCGAACACCTATGATAAAAGACGTGGATAGAAAATTTAGTTATCATGGGCCATTTCAAGCTTTTTGATAGATATCCTTTCTATAATTTATAAGTTATCTAGTCAAATATATTTTTTATCTACATGTTATGTAAATTTACAATTTGCTATTCACTTACTAGACACATAGTCTGTTTGGCCTCATTTTTGAAGGCTTAGCCCTTTTTTAGCCACATTCTTTTCATAAGAATTTTTTTTTGAATAGTATATTGATGAAAAATATGTAGTTAAAAAATAACGAAAAGCTTTGGATTGTCATGTAATATTATTTTATTGAAAAATGTGTAGTTGAAATGATGTCAAAATATTGTTTAAAATGTATTTTTCAAGTAATATGGCTCAAATAAGGGCTTATTTTTTTCTCAAATTCATCTTCAGCTATAAATTTCACGGGACCCACAACATTTATTAACTTTTCAACCATTTATTTCATCAATTTTTATCAAAATTTACTAAAAATCTTGATTTTTATCCATCCAAACAGGGATATATTTTGGTCGTGATTGACCCACATTCTTTAAAATATATATATTCTTCAATAGTGGTTTGACATTATTTCAACCACACATTTTTCAATAAAATAATATTACACGCAAATTCAAAACTTTTCTTATTTTTTAACCATACATTTATCATCAGTACACTATTCAAAATGCATTTTTATGAAAATAACGTGGTTCAAACAATGACTTAAATCTTAAAAGCATTGAAAAATGAGCACTCAACTTGTAAATAAAACCAAAATGAAAGGCGAAAACATCGCTATTGGTCAATTAAAAAAACAAAAATCATGGACAAGAAATATCAAAAAAGAAAATCCCATCCAATAAAGTTCGTGAAACTTAACTAAAAAATAATAAGGACTTTGTTTGGTGTACATAATTTGTTGTACATCAAGGTGTCCCACACTGACATGAGATGGGCTCGCTTGAATAAAACATAAATACTTAATGTACAAAAAAATATGTACAAGTAGTATTATTCATATAATAAAACAAGACATGTGAACTAATAAAGCCTTGAAAAATGAAAATTAAAACGTTATTACCTGACAGTGACTTCCAAAACATCGTTGTAGATGAATTAGTCAAGATTGATTCATTCAATTATTTGTATTGAGATTGAAGTTTAAAGAAACAGGAGCCAACCATCAATTCCATGTTTGCTGTAGACTGAAAGTAAATTTTTAGTAGATTTTGATAAAAATAAATGAAATGTGTAATTGAAAATTATGGATCTCATAAAATATGTGGTTAAAATTAATTGTTGATTTTTATTCGAGATTCTTAGCGAATTTTAGAGCCAGTTTGAGCCCTTTTTTTGTCCAAAATGTATTTTGAAATATTATTTCATTGGAGAATGTGTAGTTGAAAATAATGAAAATTTTTTTGGTATGTGTATAATATTATTTTATTGAAAAATTTAGGATTGAAAATAAGAGAAAAAATATTTTAAAAATGATGATAACCAAACAAGGTGTGTGTTTGAGTCACATTATTTTGAAAGAATGTATTTTGGAATAATAGATTGATAGAGAATGTGTGATTAAAAAATTAAAAAAAAGTTTTATATTTGCTTGTAATATTATTTTTATGAAAAAAATTATGATTGAAATGATGTTAAATTATTGTTTAATAATTTATTGTTTTAAAAGAATGTGACTCAAACAAGATCAGGGACCAAGGGACTTAATCTACGCTAACAAGAGCCAAGTGAAAACTAAAATAATAATAATAATAATTAATCCCAATATACAAAATCAATCATGTTACTTGTACAATTTTTTTTTTTTTTTTTTGTTTAATCTTGATTGCAACACATACTTGACAATATTATATTCATATGATCTAAATTTTGAAAACATCAATTTTATCAACCACAATTATCAACAATAATTGTACGAATAGCTTTATTCACACTGAATGAATGACAACGTATAGTGCAACGCAACTAGAAATACTACATCAACGTGGGCAAAGAAATAGCATCATGTCCCTGATTGGTTAGTTTAAAAAATTAATTAAAATTAAAATCAAAATCAATAATTAATTTTAATTTCGTATTTCATTAGATTCATAAATTTTACAATTTTCAATCATATGTTTTATCAATTTTAATTAAAATCTACTAAAATAATAATTTTTAACAAAATCAAATATTGGATAAAAAATTTTAATAAAAAAAAATTCGAGTTCTCAACTTTTCTACTTTTTCTCAATTTCGTTCACATTAATGTTTCATTGATTCACGCCAAAGGTCGTGTTGACGAGTGCAGTTCAATTTTTTATTAATATCATGTTAAATGGCAATTCTACTCTTATCTTTAATAAACTAAAAATAGAGAAAAAGAAAAGGGAAAAAAACAATAGTTTATATTGTTGAAAGAGAAGGAAAAAAAAACAGAGAATGGAGAGAAGTCAATAAACTTTTATGTAATTTATTAATAACTAAAGCCCTATATTTATAGGTAAAAATCATGGATACAATGGTAATAATTTCTAATGTTACAGAGATAAAATTATCATTCGCTAACAAACCCTGATAAATTTATCATTTACAACACTCCCCTTTGAATGACACATTACAACATTATTGGCTCGTTAAAACCTTGTTTGATAAAAACTCAATGGACAAACAATCAAACAAAGGGAAAAAAAGTACATTTATTTTGGAGTATTAAAAATAAATGTTCCATCATTAAAATCTTGTTAGGAAAATCCAGTGAGATAAAGCCTATGCGCAGGGAAAAGAGTACAGGTATTCCCTCCGATATTGATCACTGAAAATCTTTGAGTCAACGCATTTCAATCTCATGAATTAATATCTTGAATATAAATGTTGACGGTGCTTTTGTGAATAAATCGGCTACATTGTCACTTGAGCGAATTTGTTGGATATCAATATTGCATCTCATGTATATGAAAGAATTTTGAAAAAATATGGCTCCTCCTGTCACTTTCGATATACCCTTCTCTGAGTTGTGCAATACAAGTTACATTGTCTTCATACAAATTGTTTGGCTATCTTTTGTTGAAATTAACTCGCATGGTGCTTAGATATGATAGGTTGTATTTCTCAACCATACACATTATCGTCCTACTTCATAGATTGCAATAATTTCATAATGATTTGAGAATGTTATTGTCAATGATTGTTTCACAGATCTCTATGATATAACTGTTGCTCCACATTTAAACATATATCCTGTTTGTGATTTAGCTTTTATGTGGGTCGGATACATAACCTGCATCTGCATATCCCACTAAACCAGACTCCAACTTTTGAGAATAAAATAATCTTAAATCAATAGTACCAAAAAAATATGTATAACACCGTTCTAATGTCTTTGAGTTGGTGTAGAACTAAATCTTGCAATGAGATTTGTAGAAAAAACTATGTCGGTTTGAATGCAATTTGCAAGATAAGTTAGTGCTCCAATTGCACTAAGATATGATATTTCATGACCAATAACTTTTTCTCCATCTNGGTTTGACATTATTTCAACCACACATTTTTCAATAAAATAATATTACACGCAAATTCAAAACTTTTCTTATTTTTTAACCATATATTTATCATCAATACACTATTCAAAATGCATTTTTATGAAAATAACGTGGTTCAAACAATGACTTAAATCTTAAAAGCATTGAAAAATGAGCACTTAACTTGTAAATAAAACCAAAATGAAAGGCGAAAACATCGCTATTGGTCAATTAAAAAAACAAAAATCATGGACAAGAAATATCAAAAAAGAAAATCCCATCCAATAAAGTTCGTGAAACTTAACTAAAAAATAATAAGGACTTTGTTTGGTGTACATAATTTGTTGTACATCAAGGTGTCCCACACTGACATGAGATGGGCTCGCTTGAATAAAACATAAATACTTAATGTACAAAAAAATATGTACAAGTAGTATTATTCATATAATAAAACAAGACATGTGAACTAATAAAGCCTTGAAAAATGAAAATTAAAACGTTATTACCTGACAGTGACTTCCAAAACATCGTTGTAGATGAATTAGTCAAGATTGATTCATTCAATTATTTGTATTGAGATTGAAGTTTAAAGAAACAGGAGCCAACCATCAATTCCATGTTTGCTGTAGACTGAAAGTAAATTTTAGTAGATTTTGATAAAAATAAATGAAATGTGTAATTGAAAATTATGGATCTCATAAAATATGTGGTTAAAATTAATTGTTGATTTTTATTCGAGATTCTTAGCAAATTTTAGAGCCAGTTTGAGCCCTTTTTTTGTCCAAAATGTATTTTGAAATAGTATTTCATTGGAGAATGTGTAGTTGAAAATAATGAAAATTTTTTGGGTATGTGTATAATATTATTTTATTGAAAAATTTAGGATTGAAAATAAGAGAAAAAATATTTTAAAAATGATGATAACCAAACAAGGTGTGTGTTTGAGTCACATTATTTTGAAAGAATGTATTTTGGAATAATAGATTGATAGAGAATGTGTGATTAAAAAATTAAAAAAAAGTTTTATATTTGCTTGTAATATTATTTTTATGAAAGAAATTATGATTGAAATGATGTTAAATTATTGTTTAATAATTTATTGTTTTAAAAGAATGTGACTCAAACAAGATCAGGGACCAAGGGACTTAATCTACGCTAACAAGAGCCAAGTGAAAACTAAAATAATAATAATAATAATTAATCCCAATATACAAAATCAATCATGTTACTTGTACAATTTTTTTTTTTTTTTTTGTTTAATCTTGATTGCAACACATACTTGACAATATTATATTCATATGATCTAAATTTTGAAAACATCAATTTTATCAACCACAATTATCAACAATAATTGTACGAATAGCTTTATTCACACTGAATGAATGACAACGTATAGTGCAACGCAACTAGAAATACTACATCAACGTGGGCAAAGAAATAGCATCATGTCCCTGATTGGTTAGTTTAAAAAATTAATTAAAATTAAAATCAAAATCAATAATTAATTTTAATTTCGTATTTCATTAGATTCATAAATTTTACAATTTTCAATCATATGTTTTATCAATTTTAATTAAAATCTACTAAAATAATAATTTTTAACAAAATCAAATATTGGATAAAAAATTTTAATAAAAAAAAATTCGAGTTCTCAACTTTTCTACTTTTTCTCAATTTCGTTCACATTAATGTTTCATTGATTCACGCCAAAGGTCGTGTTGACGAGTGCAGTTCAATTTTTTATTAATATCATGTTAAATGGCAATTCTACTCTTATCTTTAATAAACTAAAAATAGAGAAAAAGAAAAGGGAAAAAAAACAATAGTTTATATTGTTGAAAGAGAAGGAAAAAAAAACAAAGAATGGAGAGAAGTCAATAAACTTTTATGTAATTTATTAATAACTAAAGCCCTATATTTATAGGTAAAAATCATGGATACAATGGTAATAATTTCTAAGGTTACAGAGATAAAATTATCATTCGCTAACAAACCCTGATAAATTTATCATTTACAACACTCCCCTTTGAATGACACATTACAACATTATTGACTCGTTAAAACCTTGTTTGATAAAAACTCAATGGACAAACAATCAAACAAAGGGAAAAAAAGTACATTTATTTTGGAGTATTAAAAATAAATGTTCCATCATTAAAATCTTGTTAGGAAAATCCAGTGAGATAAAACCTATGCGCAGGAAAAAGAGTACAGGTATTCCCTCCGATATTGATCACTGAAAATCTTTGAGTCAACGCATTTCAATCTCATGAATTAATATCTTGAATATAAATGTTGACGGTGCTTTTGTGAATAAATCGGCTACATTGTCAGTTGAGCGGATTTGTTGGATATCAATATTGCATCTCATGTATATGAAAGAATTTTGAAAAAATATGGCTCCTCCTGTCACTTTCGATATACCCTTCTCTGAGTTGTGCAATACAAGTTACATTGTCTTCATACAAATTGTTTGGCTATCTTTTGTTGAAATTAACTCGCATGGTGCTTAGATATGATAGGTTGTATTTCTCAACCATACACATTATCGTCCTGCTTCATAGATTGCAATAATTTCATAATGATTTGAGAATGTTATTGTCAATGATTTTTTAACAGATCTCTATGATATAACTGTTGCTCCACATTTAAACATATATCCTGTTTGTGATTTAGCTTTTATGTGGGTCGGATACATAACCTGCATCTGCATATCCCACTAAACCAGGCTCCAACTTTTGAGAATAAAATAATCTTAAATCAATAGTACCAAAAAAATATGTATAACACCGTTCTAATGTCTTTGAGTTGGTGTAGAACTAAATCTTGCAATGAGATTTGTAGAAAAAAACTATGTCGATTTGAATGCAATTTGCAAGATAAGTTAGTGCTCCAATTGCACTAAGATATGATATTTCATGACCAATAACTTTTTCTCCATCTTCAAGTGGATAAAATAAATCAAGTGATCAAACAACTATAGGTGATGCCAATGAATGTGTATTATCCCTATAAAAATGATCTAAAACTACTCTGTAATGTAGATTGATGAATAAATAATCATTCTGAAAAATGTTCAATTTGCAACATGAGATAGAAGATTGCAAATTTTCCAATTGGTTAATTTAACAATCGTTGGATAAATTAATTAGTTGGATTTGTTATTTATATTCCCGAATTAATTAATTTACGGACCGGGTTTAATTAAATGGATTAATTAAATATTGGAACGGACTGAGCCGAGCCTGTTTGGGTTTATATAAATACATGGCCAGGGTTTGAGATCCATATGTTTTTCATTATTCTTGCTGGTACAAGAGAAAAAACCCTGGTAGCTGCAATTTTGTTCTCTGTGTGGATTACTTTTGGAGGCTGGACAATTGGACAGCTGTGGATGGCGAATTAAGATTGTTGGAATGAAAAGAATAGCAAAGAAGTTTGCAGATCTGGAAAAGGTACAATCTTATCACAATTTCTATTTAAATACAAAGGCGATTCTTGGTGGGAATCGAAAATTATTTTAAATTCCGCTGTGCATGTATAAGTAGATTCCCAACAGTGGTATCAGAGTCTACTTTGTGTTTATTATAAATTGTT
>NC_036239.1:21457478-21462145 GCF_002742605.1 Olea europaea var. sylvestris
AATTTTATTTTATTTAGGAGTTTTATCCTAAATTAAAATCTTAATTCAATTTAAGTTAGAATTGGATTCTAATTTAGTGTTTAATTAAAATTTGATTTTAATTAAATTATTCACCCAAATATGTAATTTAAGTTAGAATTGGATTCTAATTTAGTGTTTAATTAAAATTTGATTTTAATTAAATTATTAAAATCTTAATTCAATTTAAGTTAGAATTGGATTCTAATTTAGTGTTTAATTAAAATTTGATTTTAATTAAATTATTCACCCAAATATGTAATTTAAGTTAGAATTGGATTCTAATTTAGTGTTTAATTAAAATTTGATTTTAATTAAATTATTCACCCAAATATGTTATTGAAGTTAGAATTGGATTCTAGTTTGACATTTAATTAAAATTTGATTTTAATTAAATTTTCTCGCCCTAAATTTTTTTTTGGAATTAGAGTTAGACTCTAATTTTGTTATTTAATTCAAATTTGATTTCAATTAAATTCCACCGCTTTAAATTGTGAAATTAGAGTTTGACTCTAATTTGATTTTTAATTAAAATTTGATTTTAATTAAATAACCCCACCATATAATTGTTGAATTAGAGTTGGACTTTAATTTGTTATTTAATTAAAATTTGATTTTAATTAAACATGCCGCTAATTAAATAATCGATTAATGTGATTAATTAATTATTTAATTATTCCGATCCAGTTGTCTAAAAGAGTTTAGACGAATTAATTGCTAGAAATTTAAAACTAATTTGCATATAATATTAGATATTATATAGGTATACATTTATGTGATAAATGTATTATTAGTGGACAATTATGGACTCGACCATATGGATGTGTTGAATGGTTAATTTTATTATTGTCGTTTTATGGACCTGCGAGCTCTTAATTGTTTTGTGCTTGCGAGCCGATTATTATTGTTATTATTTTAGGCTTGCGAGTCCAATTTCTTTTAGGTCTGCGTGCCAACTAGTATATGATACATGTTGCAATTGGATTAATTGAAGAAACAGGAAGAGGAGGAGACCATGGAGATGGCGCATTGATACTGTTCAATGTAATACCCCTAGGAATTGACCAACTAGTCTTCCTTATGGTTCGGGAAGACTAGATATTAAAGTCCACAATTGTCCACACTATTATATTATGTTATATATATATTTATTTGCATGGTAGATATATAATAATATATATATGATTGTATTGTTTTTTATGAGACTTTTGAATGCAAAATCCATCCATAAATTATTAAGTCACATTTGTAATCGCCTTCCATCATTATAGTGAAAAATCAGAGTCTCAAATCGTCTCAACTTATTGGGCACACTCAAGGCTGGTCCATTAGGGGTATGTTTGACACTATGAAATATTTGATATTTCTGAATGACGGGTTTGACTTAACTAAAAATTATTTTTTGTTGAGTACACTCAAAGAGATAAATTTTAGAGGCATGTTAAGCTAACACATAAGATGTGTGAAAACAAATACTTGTTAGCTTAATGATCTGGGAGTTGTATAGAGATACAATTGATAACAGTATCTACCCAAATGTTATATTGAGGCTTGTTGAGTACACTCAAGGTCTTAATATAATAGATGGGATTCCAGCCCACTAGGAGTCAAGTATAGACTCCATAAATTTATGTAAGAGGGTCATAAATTTTATTTAAACAGTGGGAGCATAATTAATTTAATAAAAGTCCATGTTAAATTAATTAATGCATTTTATGTATATTATTCTTTTTCTTTTCGTCATTTACATTTATATTGAATCGTGAGTAACCATATGTTTTGAATGGCATGCTAGATACCAACAATCAAACTATATTTTCTTAATAGACACCACAATTTGAGAATTGTTCTCATGCATGAGAAAATTGATCACGTCCTTGAGTAACCCTTTCCAGAGACACCTGCTGATGACTCAATTGAAGAAAAGGTGGCTACTGTAATAAACGCAGTGATGACAATAGTACTGTAACGTATGTGATACTTGCAACTATGTCACTGAGTTACAAAAGCGACTTGAGAGTATAAATGTTAACACATAATTCTTCACTACAAAGAGTTGTATGATAATAATCGTGTGTGGAAGGATATGAGACTTCCAAACAACTATACCAATGCAAAATGACAGAGTAATCTTCAATCGATACTTAGACACTGAAGATGATTGATGTTGAGAAATGTCTCAATTGAGTTCAATCATAAATCATGAACTAAGCAGTGACTTGGTTCTGCAATTTCTGTCAGAGAAAGCTATTCATAACTAATTATGAATTTAACGTAAATAAGCTCGAATGCAAAATTATTAAGTTGCTCAACATGCTTAGGGCTGTTAAGCCCTTTATCAAAGTTGAAAGTGGGGTAAACCATTGATTCCTCTAAAGATATTAAGAGGAAGTCTAAAGGGGCTTTATGAAAGCATCCAGTATAGATAAGACAGTCTAAGTGAAAAACAAATATCAAATCTAATGACCCTTGTTTTTATTATAGAATGAAAGGTCATTGGTAGGAATATAGCGTGGCTTATGTCTACTTCACGAGTTTCTTAGGTATTTGATACCAGGTGTAAATCTCATATTTATACAAATATGGAGAAACTTAAAAGAAGTAGACCACTGCGAAAGGGAGAAGTTGACATACACGTTGGAGATGAGCAAAGGTTACTGCATTGTCTGTATGAATATACTTCTTGCCATTGCTTTTTGTTTTAGTATTGGAATTGGAGAAATGTCGCTTTATACCAACCATAGCTGGAACATTAAAATGAATTCCATGTTCGGACATGAACTATTTTAATGTTAAGGACAATAGTTGTTCTTGTTTATCTTAATAAGATCCTAATGGTTATGGTAAATTACAAAACGACGTTTATATCCTTTAATACTAAGGATTCTATAATTAGTATAGAAATTATAAGGCATAAATGCGATAATCTAATTATTACCAAAATCTGGCATGACAGACTTTATCATTTAGATGAAATGTAATTCCAAAGTTACATAAAGATGTATACTTGGGATTAATTGATTTTGACAAGTACAAATTATGCATGTATAGCACAATGACCAAATCTTCTTTTACTTGAAAATAAGAAAGGTCAGCATAATTACTGGTCTAATGTATGGTGATGCATATGGACTTGTGTCAATTAATGTCAGGTAATGTTTCTCTTATTTCATCAATGATCATGTATACTTGATGAAAACTCAAATATCAAACTCTTGAAAATTTCAAGGAATTCACACTAGAATTAGAGAAACAAATAAGTAAAGATACCCTCACATTAAGATTCGATCAAGTATCTTAAAGATAAAATCTAGATTATCTAAGAGAGAATGAGATTCTCTTGCAGTGGACTCCTTCATATACACTGCAGCAAGGTGGTGTATCTAAAACGAGGAATCGTTAATTATTAGATATAATGCGGTTAATAACAAGCCATGCAAATCTCCCAAAAATAGTTTTGGAGCCGTGCATTGATTGCAGTGTGCAACACACTAAATCATGTCTTATCTAAATTGGTTAACAAGAATCCATACGAGTTATGGAAAGGCAATAGTCCCAATTTATCTTATATGAAAGTTTGGGACCATGACGCTTATTTGAAGCATCCTGAATCGGATAAGTTTGAAGCTAAATCTGATAAATACGTATCTGTGGTGATATTCAAAGCAGACGTTTGAATATTAATTCTATTATCATGAAGAAAGTTTTCGTCTCACGACATATCATCTTCTCAGAGAAAATGTTTACTCTAGTAGAGGATAGTGGGAGTAAAATAGAATTTGAAAGAGTTCAAGAGTCCACAGATATAGTTAATCAAGTAGATAAATTCGAGTTTGATCCCATATCTGATATGGGACATACTTTGGATCAGGAAGTAAAGACTTCTGAGGACATGACAGCTCTATGTGAATCTAGTAGGATCATTCGACCTTCAAGAAGGTGCGAATCCATGATCATTAATCAGGTATTAGTGATCCAGGATAATGAACCTGCTAGTTGCAACAAAATAAAGTCAAGTATTGACTTAAAAGAGACAGCAAGAGGTCATGATACTCGAGATGAACTCGACGTATGTGAACAAGGTTTGGACCTAGGTCGAGCCTCCTAATGGAATAAAACCCATAAGGTTTTGTAAATAGTTTATAAGGGAAAATGTCGATGTGGATGTGAATATCCATATATACAAAGTAAGCTTAGAAGCAAAAGTTAAGTGTTGACCTTGGTGAAACTTTTCTCCTGTGACCCTGTTGAAGTCCATTCAGGTTTTATTTGCAACAATTGCATATCGTAACTAAAGGTTAAGATAAGTCTCTATGAAGCTGAAATCTTCGATTTGATGGAAAAAGTCAAAGTGTTTGATTTTATCAAATTTGAAGACGAATTGTGTGTTTATAAGAAGATAGTGGGAGCATTGTCGTATTCCTAATTTTATAGAAAACGACATCCCTATATTTCAATCGTTGAAATAATGGTTGTTAAAGGATTTATTCATAAACGATATAGGATAAACAACTTGATCTATAGAGGTAGATCTAGAAGATTGCTTAACTCATCCCAATTTACATAGATGAAATCTTGAGAAGATTTCATATGGAAAAACTGGTTTATTCTTAAACGGTATGTTGGAAAGGTTCCAAACGTGAAGCAAC
>NC_036239.1:21462760-21518121 GCF_002742605.1 Olea europaea var. sylvestris
ACGAAGGGATTATAGTTTCACAGTAAACGAACGAATTTGATTTTGTTATACCACGTGACATTTCCCGTCACATGTATTGCCCTGACACATTACTAGATGTCAATCAAAGATAACGAGTGTGAATTGACGATAAATTAAAAGGGTGTTTTAATTTATCAATTTTGATTAGATTAAAATAATATTTCACGTCATTAGGCATCGTGGTCAGGAACCTAATGGGTCGCACACAAAAAAGAATTGGAAGATTGCAAATTGCCAATTGATTAATTTAACAATCGTTTGATAAATTAATTAGTTGGATGTGTTATTTATATTCCCGAATTAATTGGATTAATTAATTCACGGACCGAGTTTAATTAAATGAATTAATTAAATATTTGAACGGACTGGGTCGAGCCCGTTTGAATTTATATAAATACATGGTTAGGGTTTGAGATCCATATGTTTTTCATTATTCTTGCTGGCACAAGAGGAAAAACTCTGGTATCTGCAATCTTGTTCTCTTTGTGGATTACCGTTGGAAACTGGACAATTGGACAGCTGTGGATGACGAATTAAGATTGCTGGAACGAAAAGAATAACAAAGAAGTTTGCAGATCTGGAAAAGGTACAATCTTATCACAATTTCTATCTAAACACAAAGACGATTTTTTGTGGGAATCGAAAATTATTTTAAATTCTGCTGTGCATGTATAAGTAGATTCCCAACAAATATTAATAGTCATGACATATGAGTTAATTATCACGTATTTCAAATTTCATGTATCGTTAAGATAACACGATATAGACTCATGATTTCCCCCACTACGATCTTTGTGAAATTCACTATGTTGAGAGTAATGTATTACACATTACGATTTCATTTATCTCATTTTCGTTTCGCGTAGTATATACCTTTAGATTTTGGGACTACAGGTCCAAAAACTTCACGTTTTTTCTAGTAAATTAAATTTAGGATTGCGTCCATCTTATTTGGCCAAACATTACTTCGATCGATATATTTCGACAGATTTATTTCGATTCTTCACTATTCATAATATAATGCAGTACATCATGTGTAAAACTGTTGTCGACAACTTTTTAATTTCTTGTTTGATTTTATTTTTTCCCATAATGATATAACTTATTGAGATATCTCAATTTTCAATATATCAGGTACTTGAACCTCTTCCGGAGTTTTATAATTTATTATGTCTACATACTTATCAAGAGTATATGTCTCTTCAATGAGACCATCTTTGCTAATTGTTCAATTTTCGTTTGAGGATTTTTTTTATTAGAATCGACACCATCATACTTCAGATGTGTCATAGATATATCAAATATAATGTTAACAAATTGTCTCCTCTAGGACATCAATTCGTATTGGAGCACTGAAAATTCGTGAGTGAGATATTGTTAATCTCTTTGATCAGTAAATACATCTAAATAAATTATCTTTCGAATTTCTGGTTTAAATGATATTTAGCGATAATTTAGATGATGATGCATTTATATATTATTTTCAACTTCTTAATTCCTCTCATAATGCTGAGAGAATTGTTCAATCAAATTAACAATAATTTTTTCAGCGTAATAATATATCACTCATTTGGAATAAGGGTTAAAACTACCTATTTATTCTCAATATTCTTTACTTTCCATCTCAGTGCATTTTGATGGATCAATTTTACATATATTACATTATCAAAATGATTAGATGGAAAAATTAGGTTCTAACAGTAAGCCAATTATAATATGGAGAACTATGATGTTGGCATGATGCATAACTCTAAACAAAAATAAGAAGTATGTTGCTCTCAATTATATTAATTGGAGGTGTTTAACGAACAACAAACAGTGTTAAATCATTTATCGACATCCCAACTAACACTTATTAGAATGTTGAGATTTATACCCACTAGCATTAATAAGACACGATCCTGATTATATAATCTGAAAAATTATGCTCATGACTTGAGCAATAATTTCTCAAACTTCAGGTTTTGAATATCGTGCAATCATCTAGTATTTATATCAAATTTATTAGATATAAATAATATTTAAATGGTCAATATGGATGATGATGGGGCCCATTTATCACCCTAATTATGAAAGAGAACAAACTTCATATAAGATTCCATTGGATTGAAAAATCTTTTGGTTCTTAATTGAATATCCATTTGATTTTTTTCATCATTATCGATATAGTGATGGCCCTACTGGTCATGCCAAATAATAAAATCAAATTGACTTTTTGGTTCAATATAAGATATAATTTATTTAATTAATTTTAAAGAATATGATTAAATATTATATAATCATATATCATTCAGGTAGTCAAACAAATCATTGTCCTTATGACATTAGTTATATGTTTTTTATCAAGGATAAACACAAATTCAAAATGATATTTTTCGAAAGATGTGCCACTTCAAAAGCACGTTGTATTTTATTATTGCTCAAACTCTGGGGAGCAATCAAATATTATTATAATAAATTATACAAGAATTTACTCTTCAGTGGTAAAAATATAGTTTATGTTATATTGTATGTAATTATACTTTTCGAGAGTAAGTAAGATCTAACTAGAATATTAACGAAAATTATAATGTGCTATTTTGAGATCATATTATATTTTATTATTACTTCTTCAAGAGCAATAGATCAATATTCTTCTGAAATATGAAAAGTATTAATGTCATGCTCTTCACGAACAATAACATATTATTGTCTACAATAATAAATTATGTAAAAAGTTACTCTTTAGGAGTAAAAATATAATTTTATGTTAGATCTTATATCATTATGCTCTTCAAGAGCAATTGAATCTACCAGAACATCAATATCTATACGTATACAAATGTGACTTAGAATTAATATTCAAACCAACAAAAACCAAAGAAAAAGAAACAGCCTCGTTATGATGTATGTGAATGTATAAAAAAAAAATCACATGTCATCAAATTAATTTTGATACACGTGATAAATAATTCTGCTTAAAGAATTACTACATTCACTAAACTTGGAAGAATTAAGCGCTCATGTAGATAACGTGTTACAAAAAGAGAGAAAATAGAAGGAAAAAGAATAGAGAGAAGTCAATATACTTATATGTATTTTATTAAGAACCAGAGTCTTATATTTATAGATAAGAATTAGGGATACAACGATAATAACTTCTAAAGCAGCAGGAAAAAAATTGGCATTCACTATCAAACCCCAATAAACTTACCATTTACAAGAGTTTCTCCCTTTCTCACACCACTCTTCCTTTTCATTTTATTAAGCCATCGTTTGGCCTCTATTCTCATTCATTTTTTTCTCCTCTCTTATTTTCAACCACACAATCTTTCATAAAATAATACTGCATGTAAATCGAAAATTTTTCATTCTTTTTCAACAACACATTTAAAAAAAAAAAAAAAAAAAAACCCTATTTCAAACATTAAAATATGGGAAAAAAAATGGGAGCCAAACATTATAATCGTTATTCTTTCCAATTTTATTTTTCTTTTTAGCTTTTTTAGTTTATTTAATTTAAGGAATTTAATTGTCCTTCCACGTGACATTAATCGAAGATTTGGATGAAAATTGTCAAAAGAGACTATCTGCATGAGTCAATAAAATGAGGGGATGGTAAGTGCTATAAAATGTAATGGGGTTGAAATTGAATTAAAGTGAAAAGATTGAGAATCTAAAGTGTTATTTACCCTTAAATAAATTTCTATAGTATGTTAACCAGATTATTAATTGTTCATTGAACCAAAGTAACATGTTCGTGTTATTTACCCTAAAATGAATTACCATCGCATGTTAACTAGTAACTTATTACGAGTGTGTTTGAACCACATTATTTTTTGAGAATGTATTTTGGAATAATAGATTGATGAAGAATGTGTGGTTAAAAAATAAGGAAAAAATTTAAATTTGTGTGTAATATTATTTTATTAAGAAATGCGTGATTGAAATGATGTCAAATCACTGTTTAATAATATATTTGTTCAAAATAATGGGCTCAAACAGGGCATATTTTCTTATGGAGTTAATTAAATGAATGGTCATTATACTTAATCCTAGATTATTAATTGTTCGTTGAAAAAAAAAAAAAAAGTTTACATTGCTTGCTCATCTATTCAGATTGTTACACACCCATTACTTTAGTGAAATTCGTTGGCGCCCCGTAGGGGGTCAACGAGCAGAGCCAAAACCCCTGTTTCGAATTTTTTAAAATCGAGCTTTTTTGGCCTGAGCCAAAAAATTAAGGCTCGACTTGAGCTTTCGGCAACCTTATCGAGCCGAGCGCTCAAGTTTTTTTTCCCCTTCCCTCTCTCTCTCATAGCTGTTGGTAGTTGCCAAACAATCAGCTAAAAATTTTAGCTGCCTCAACAAAAGTTAATCGGTTGATTTTTTTTCTTTGCAGACCATTTTTTTTTTTGAAATTTAACTAGTTGGCCCAGGCTTGAGCCGACTCCTCGAAATGGGGGTCAATGCCTCCGACTCGTGGTCGAGCCGGCTTGAGCTTTCCCCAAGCCTAGCCATTGGCTGTTTCGAACCGATGAGCCAAATTTACATCTATAATGCCTTATAAGTATCTAAATTTTTTAAAACATGAAATGTATACCTTAAACTACGGATAAAGGTGTTCTGGAGTGTGGATGGTCATAACCTATTATGGGGGTATGTAATCTAAAATATAGGTATTCATATCTAATATGGATAACACTATTTGTACATAATTTTTTTTATATCAAGGCGTCCCACACTCACATAGAATTACTATTTCGAGTGGGCCCCATCCCATATGAATGTGAGACACCTTGATATACAAAAAATTATGTGCACCAAGTAAATCCCATCTAATATTACGGGTTTAGATACTAATATCATAACTAACCAATGCCATGCTATTTCTAGGGTGATGACTTTCTTGAATTATCTAAATTATATTTTTATCTTTCCCATTTGACAATAACCTATTATGGGGGTATGTGATCTAAAATATCTAATATTATTAGATACTAATAAGTAATATCACATCTAGCCAATGTCATGCTATTTCTAGGGTGACGAATTTCTCGATTTATCTAAATTATATTTTTATCTTTCCCATTTGACAATAACTTTTATTTCTATAAATCTGACCGTGAAAATATAATGAAACAACATAAAATTAATATTTTGTTCCATGAGTATGGATACCTTAAGATACATGTAGACTTACCTAAAAAAATAAAGGTTTACGTGGATATTAATACCTTAGCAGACAATTTGAATTCGTCTCTTAATAAATATTTGGGAATTTGTATTTTAGCAGCTCAAACAATAGAAAGTCAATTTGTGACTCCACATTAAGTTGATTTTCGTCGATAATATGGCAATTTTTGTCGAGTGAGAGTAACGAATTTCACTACTGAATAAAATTTTGAATAAATAGGCAAGTAACGTGTAACCCTTTTTCATTTTTTATTTATTTATTTTTCATTATTTATTTATTTATTTATTTGGTGAGAAAGTAATAACTTATAAATAAGTTTTGTTATTTATTTTCATCTAAACTAAAAATCGTTAGATTTTAAAATAATTCATCTTTTTAAAGCGCAATTAATCATGGCAGACGGGATGGTAAGGCATGTGCACAGAATGATCAAACTACTTGCAACCAAACTCCGTTGATGTCCACAACGAAGATGAAGCCAGGCTCAATTTGCCTCTTCCTTCTGCTCCTAATCGCCACTCAAGCATGCACATTTTACAGATTTGCCGACTCAGCGAAGCGGCGGATCCACATTTCCGACGATCTAGACGACGTCGTTGACGATGAGGAGGATGAGGCATGGAGAGAATGGGGCAAGAGTAAGAAGAAACCCGACTTCGATCCACCCCCTACTAATTTCGACAAAATGAGCGTCTCCGAAATCCAGGACGAAATGATGAAACGCCAGTTCGGACCCGTCTTTGGGTTCGTTAAGCTCCGACCCGGCACTGGCCGGGACAAGGTGAGTTTGTACTACTGCTGATTAAGGTAATTTTGCATTTTTTACTGGAATGGAACGTGTTTCTGTTCGGAGTGTAATTTGTGGAGATTTTGTATTTTTGGGTTCTGAGCTAGGGTTTACAGAATTAAAAATGACCACCTATTTGGGTACATAGGCCGCTTCAAATTAGGTTTTAAAATGTGAATTTGTGAAAAATAGATTAACTTTAGTGGAAATATTTCTAATTCGAATTCTGAAGCTGCCAAACTCTACAATAATTATCAATTTGAAGAGAAATGATCGACAAGTTGGGGGTCTTTTGGCATTCTGATACTTTATTTGAGCAGAAGGAATCCCTGTTTTGCTGCCAAATGCTCGATGTTTTAATCTCCATATGACAGGACATCATATTTGAAATTTCTCTGAGATGGATCAATGCCACGAAAAGTTCATTGATTTGAATGGAAATATTTCTTATTCTAATTCTGAAGACACCTAGATCTACATCAATGATCAATGTGAAATAGAAGTGTTAGAAGAATTGGGGATCTTTTGAGATTCTGATACTTTATTTGAGCTGAAAGAATTCATGTTTTCTGCCAAATGTTGGAAGTTTTGATCTGTCCTTTTTACATTAGGATATCGTATCAGAAATTGCTATGAAATGGACCAATGTTGCAAGAACTGGAGCAATTGAGGCGAAGTTCATGGGGGTCGATCTGAGTACAATTATGTTCACCATGGAAAAAGGTCTAGACGCTATTGAGGTTAGTTTATTTCTTGAATTGAGCTTCTTGTGCTCTTAAAGATTTCGCTTGCAAATGGTTTATGAGTTTGTATAGGCATTTTAAATATTTCTATTACACCTTTCCAACTTTGGTAGTTAAAAATCTGGTTATGTTATAGCTTAAAAATTGAATCTTGAATTTAACAGAATGAAACCTGATCAGTTAGTCAGTTCGACTGAGAACTGGATGCACTGGCCGCATGTTGACCTAATTTCATGTTTGCTTTTTTTTCAAAAGTTTTTAAGGAGCGACTCATCTTTGACATAGTTTATGCCATGTTGTTAACATTGTCTTCCGGTTCTATCCTTGACTCTTGACCTTTTGGGAGTCAATTACCCTGCTTGGTTTAAAATATTGCCTAAACCAACGTCATTTTCACTGTTTTTGCTTATTCTCTGGAGTGTGTAGAGTTTAGAAATAGATCCACATTTTTAGTTGATTGCTCTTCATATATAAGGCAGCCTTTTCCCTGCATTTATTTCCACTGTATCTTGAAATTGAACAAATTAAAAACTCGTCTATGAAAGCAATGACTCGATGTCTGGTTCATCACTTTGCTTGTTTTTTATACTAAGTTTTAATTTCAAAATTGTAGTATTTGAAAACAAGTGGCATAGAGTTTTAGATGAACCCTCATTGTATTTAAACTTCTTTTATATAAATTGGCAGTAAATATTGATGGTATGTCCTCGTTTTTGACCTTTCAACAATGTCTTTACCAATTTGTGCAGTTAAAAGAATTCTTATTAAACCAACCAGAAGCATATGAGATAAAAATTGGGGACCAACTGTTTAGAAGAGAGGGAGATCCTCCTTTCGAAGAAATATTTGAGAAGCTTCGTGCTGAAAAGGGCAAATCTGATGATGCCGGTTCTAAGAAGGATGAAAGAAATGACGAGCTTTAACATCAGGAAGTTCGAAGAAAGAAATGACGAGCTTTAACATCAGGAAGTTCGAAGACTTTTTTTTCATTTCAAATCCTCTAATTGGTAATTGTAGACGCATTTCGATACATAAACGACAGAGATTGTTCGTTCACACGAAAAAGGGTTGTTTCCTCTTAAAACAACAGGCGATTCATAGAATAGTTATTACAATATTCTTACATTTGAAATATCTTCTTTGGCTTCTTACAGACGTTAAATGATGCAAATTTATGTTTGAGATCCAGAAATAAAGTATTGTCATTATTTGTCGTGTGTCAAAAAAGGGTTTGACGACAAGAACAGAGAGCATCATCGAGAATCATCAAGAAGGGGGTCATCTTAACGAACATGTTGCAAGCAAGTGACAATCTTCGGTAAGACGGTCACGCCACGTAAACTGACGCAGTTTGATTTTATGTGCCTAAGGGTACTTAGGAGAAAATCTTCGTTAGAACGGTTGCACCACAAGGTGTGTGGGCCAACAGCATTTAGAAAAAAGAGACCACATTACCACAAACCAATCCAGTATTTATCACATACAACCAACATACTAAGGAGAAAATCTTTGGTAAGATTCGATTTTACGTGCCTAGGGGTACTTAGGAGAAAATCTTCGGTGGAGTAGTCGTACCACAGGGTGTGTGTGGGCCAACAACATTTAGAAAAAAAAGACCACATTACCACAAACTGATTCAGTATTTGTCACATACAACCAACATACTAAGGAGAAAATCTTCGGTAAGACGGTCACACCACATAAGCTGACGCAGTTCGATTTTATGTGCCAAGGGGTACTTAGGAGAAAATCTTCGGTAGAGCGGTCGCACCACAAGGTGTGTGGGCCAACAACATTTAGAAAAAAGAGACCACATTACTACAAACCGATCCAGTATTTTTATCACATACAACCAAACATACTGTTTCCTTAAATTCTTCAAATCCACAAACGAAAATACTGACTACAATAAACACAACCTAGATCATGATAAGACGAAATTTGCAGGTTTTCACACACCATCGACTCCATGAAGGCAAAAACTAAGCCAAAACAAGCATCCTCTTCAGCTGCTACTCTTAAATGGGATGGCTCGAATGATAACCTGATGGTAAAGTGCAGCAAGGGCAGCTCCAATGAAAGGTCCGACCCAGAAGATCCACTGAAGAAAGGCACATGTGACAAAAATGTTTATGTATGGACGCCAAAAATGTCATGAACAGGTAAGAAGATTGTCTGTGGAAGTTAATGAAGTAAACTTACGTGATCATCCCAAGCATGATCTTTGTTGTAAATGATGGCGGCGCCAAGGCTTCTGGCTGGGTTGATGCCAGTTCCGGTGATGGGGATGGTTGCCAAGTGAACCAAAAAGACGGCAAATCCAATTGGGAGTGGAGCCAAAATCTGTGAAATTTGGAAGATCAAAGGAGTCATCAATTTGGCATCCCACGTTAAGATTCAAGTTTTGGCATAAATTACTGATTTCTAGCCCAACTATGTACTAGAAGAAAAATCAAAGGCTACGCCTATCGTAAGGCTCCATAATATATCATGTAAAGCATCATACACTACGGAAAAACCTCGAAATTCATTTCCATCTTCCTGAATCACAAAAAAGACGTGCGCAGAAATTGATATTGCTCCTAAGTCCTAACCATGCCAAGACTATATGGACTTCCAGCATTGCAATCCTTTTTTCAATTAGAAAAGTATAACCAAATTCATGAGACATTCGAACACATTACAGATAAGGCACATGCCTTGTGTGTAAGAAAGGGCAATCATACAGAAAGCGAAAATAATACCAATAAACAAAATGCTATGAGTACAAAACAGGCAAGAAAAAATAAGATTGCAAAGAAATACTTACAGGGACATGTGAGTCTCTGGCATTTCTCTTGGCATCAGTAGCAGAAAAGACAGTGTAAACAAGAACAAAAGTGCCAATAATCTCAGCACCAAGTCCATCGCCCTTGGTGTAACCATGGGAAACAACATTAGCACCACCACCATTAGCCTTGTAAAAAGAAGGCTGGAAGCCCTTTACGACACCAGCACCACAGATTGCTCCGAGACATTGCATCACGATGTAAAAAATTGCTCTGGTTAGAGACAATTTTCTTGCTAGAAACAGACCAAATGTTACTGCAGGATTTATGTGTCCACCTGAAATCACCCATAAAAAATTCCAACATCAGTACATAAACAAAGTTCAATAATTTTCAAACAAGGGCATTAATCATTATCACAATAAAGAAATGTCAGCACAAAACCCTACATCCCATTAAATTAATAAGCTGCTAACACAAGGTGCAGATTTTGAAGAGAAGAGCAGGGTTTGAACTACATTACAAGACCACATTCAAGATTTAAAACCTGAAAAACAACAATGAATTCCAACCAAAAAAAAAAAAAAAAGGAAAGAAAGAAAGAAAATCCTCAACTAGTACATTTGTGGCTAGTTAGATATAGAAAATAAAATCTTGCTCATTATACTAGTCAAAACTCTAGAGTTACTTAAGCAACAGATTACCGAACACAAAAAGAAGCTACATAATTTACATCTTTCCAAGATCCCATGAAAATGAGGACCCAGATCTAGTAGTATTGCTTGGTATGTTCGAAGATAAAATCTTGTTCATTATACAGTTCACTTCCATCCAATACTCCATACTAAACACAGACTAAACTCTATATTTACTTGAGAACAGAATATAGAACACTAACAGAAGCTTCATACTTCATATTTTCCAAGATCCCATGAAAATGAAGACTTAAAATTAGTTTAGTAGTACATTCTTGGCATGTTTAGGAGTTAAAATCTTGCACACCAAACACAACGGACTCGAAATTTACTTAAGCAACAGAATATAGAACACACTAACACAGAGATATTGAGAGAGAGAGAGAGAGAGAGAGAGAGAGAGAGAGAGAGAGAGAGAAGGACCTGAGATGCCAGCAGTGCAGTAGACAAGGGCAAAAATCATGCCACCAAAGGCCCAAGCAATGCCCTGAATACCCACAGAAGCACACTTGCTGCCAGACCTGCTGACACCCATTACAGTCAAGATTGTGATATAAAGAAACAAGAAAGTAGCTATAAACTCAGCAATCCCAGCTCTCCAAAAGGACCATGACTGGAGTTCACCAGGCTCAAAAAGTGGAGCTGGAGGTGGCTCCTTGTAGTCCTTGCTCTGTGCTGAGGTACCCAATGGTTGCCTCTCTGTGAACTTGTTGGCTCCTAGCCTCACATCCTCCTCTTTACCCTCCATTTTTCTCTCTACAACTCTTGCTTTCTCTCTCTAGAACTCTCAGAAACGGCAAGAAAATTTGGTAAGAATAATGATTTTGTTAGTGGTAGAGTGATTTATATAGAGGGATATTGATAACTGGCTATTTTTGAAAGTTTTGGATTTTACGTCATGTATTCATTGACACCCTTCTACTTTTTTTCTTTTCTTTTTCATTTGTTTGAATTTTGAATTTTCATTTTAGGATTAAGGCACGATTTGTGTGGGCATAATAATAATAATAATAATAATAATAATAATAATAAATAAAGATTATTGTATATTTAAAATTAGACCGTTGTTAAAAATGAATTATTAAAAGCATGGTCATCGTAATGCATATACTAACTCATTTCATAGACATGTTAATACAAAGAGTATTGAATATATAGTGAATTACAAAACACCTAGAACATATGGACTCAAACTTTATTATAAGCAATGAACAAAAGGATCCATATTGTATTTTCCTGGCTTTGGTACTTGTAATATGGTAGTTTAGTCCTAATTTCTAATTGCAATTCCTATTCATGACATTTGTATTCTTGAATTCTTATTGAATTGATTTGTATTTCATAAATTAATGAACTATGAAAAATCTACGCAATGTTATAACTTAAAATTCATATTATATCTGAAAATCAAGAATTATGCTTTTGTATCTAAATTTTAAAGTACAAACTCGATCATAGTTAATTACTCATTTAACATTCTTATAAACATTTTGAAAATTTTATGGAACCATGACCTCTTTTTGTGTGTGTGTGTAATATGAACTTAACAAAGAGCAACGAAACTCCCAATTATTAAAAATGTCAAGGATAAAATGAAAATCTTGAAATTTTGTGGGAAGGAAATGTAGTATATCAGAAAATATGGGAGTGAAAGTAATAAATAAGTAGAAGTTTGGGGTAAACCAATTGAGAGGTTTCTGGAAAGTGCCAAAAAAGACAAATAGTAGCCAGTAGATTTGCTGTCTTTATCTTTTAGCAGGGCCACCTCCATTATTCTACATTTTTCTGCTTTTTAGCATTTTAAAATCAAGAGCATGTTTGGGAGTTATTTTTTCTCCCAAAAATTTGATTTTTTGATCGTTATTTTACTATTTCAATCGTCATATTTGACTTCTTCTCTCACAGGTGGATCCCACTTTTTCTCCAACAATCAAAAAATCAATTCTCAAAATCACTCTCAAACAGGCTCCAAATCAACAATTTTATAAAGAGATAATAGTGGATCCCAAAAGAGAACTAGTTATAGGGAAAGTTTTGAAATTAATATTTAATATTAATTAAAATTTAATTTTAATTATATTTATAAATCATATATGAATTTCTTGAGATCGTCATAGGTTGTCGTATTCTCCTACTCAATGTTTTGAAAAAAATTATAATAGAGAAAAATATAAAAACTTCGTAAGCGAATATTTATGTGAATCCAATCAACAAATAAATAAAGAAGACTCGGCAAGAATTGGATAAGGGTAAAGTGGTTGACTAGGGAAAAAATCGCTATTTTTGTTGCTCGAGCAAGCATTTGAAAAGTCCTATTCCAGAGTTCTTTATGTAATATCTAATAAAATAAGTAAAAGATATGAGTAGAATTATCACTCAATTGGATCAAGAATAAGATGAATGCATAGTGCTACACGTTATTTCTTCAATAATTTGTTCAATCCAACAAAGAAAACTGAGTAGAATCATCACAATATGTTTTATTTGCTTCTATTATTTAATCTTGATCAATCATGTTGATAGAATTTTTTATTATAATTGGAGATAAGTAACAAAAAGTAGTAGTAGTTATGAAAATAAGTTAAAAACAAAATGTGGTGGAAGTGGTCCTGGCGGTTTTCTCAGGACCGTTGAAAAAGGTTATTAGAATTTAGACCGTTAAAGAATACAAAAAAATAGACGTTACGGAATAGTAAAATGTCACGGGGTACAACTATGCAGCATGCTTCTAATGAAATTCTCTAGGATCACATTTGCCCCCTTAACTTTTCAATTTTAGTTCAATTTCATCTTTTTCTTTTATCATGACAACTCGCACTAATTCATGTCCCTGCTCATGTGCTGTGCACTCATGTCGCCCTGGGCCCCACAACAATCATGTGAACAATGGGCTTTTCCAAGGAAAAAAGAAAAAAAAGGTTAAACCTCAAGGTTGAGGGCCTCCCTCGCCCCGCCCCGCCCCACTTCTAGAGTTTTGTAAGGGAGGTAAATTACGATATGTGCTCCAACATTTCAGAAAACAAAAGTTGTATGTACACTGCGTCTAAAAGGAATCCAATTTCATGTTTCAGGAATCGAACCCCCACAATACGACCGTCAGCAAAGCGTAAAATAACCCCTCTTATCATTTGTATCACTGGACTATGCCCCGAAGATAGACTTTTCCAAGAATTGAGAAAAATAAACACCACATAATGCAGCGGCGCCACCACCACAAAGTTACACGTAAAAATATGTAAGCATAGCCGGCCAACCCTCTAATGATGATCACGTGGTTGCTAAACCAAGCAACTTAATTGCCATTTTTTTTGCCTGTATAATTGTGCGGTAGAGAGAAGTGTAGAGAGGCCCACAATCATTTTGTAGATGATAAGGACAAAACTGTGTTTCTATTTGTTGTTTGAGTAGCTTTTATAAACGATTTAAAGAAATGAACGGTAGATAAATGTGTAACAGTCTTACGCCCTTCAAAATATGTAAATAAAAATAATTTTACCGTTTAAAAACAGAGCCAAACTAGGCTTAAATTATTTTTTTTGCATTCCCTACACCAGTTTTTTGCTTTTCATAATCCTTATACATTCCTTGTAGCAATCACAAAGGTTTTTGCCTTCACTTGATAATCCATCAAAAACAGCCCCTAGATGCTTGTCTGCTTTTGCTTTGTCATGATTTCAACTCTTTGAATGTTGAAACATTCGGTAACTCCTAGGTTTACAATGAGAGACTCGAGTTTCCATGCATCGACTTCCACGACACAGCAAATATTCGTCCAGTTCAGTTTCGCCCTTTCATAAAGCACCATCGACAATCTAATAAAGAATCAAAATCTGGCTCAGCTAAAAAGAAAAAGGCTTACACCAGGCTCGTGTTCATAAGAGCCTCGGAGACTAGATGCAACATATAAGCAGGCTGTTTTCGATGAACTATTAAGTGGCAAATTTCATAATAGTCATATCGCGACACTCAAACCAATGAAAATGTACAGAACTACAGAATATACATACATGGAATTGTTCATATTCAAGCTTGGTACACTCATCTCGCAAATATAAGTGAATGACGCGGTTCATGGAAAAGCTTCGTCCGTTCCCAGACCTAACTAGAAAGGATGAGATAAGTATAACATCGACTACATACTAGAAGCATCTACAATCCAAGTAACACAAGGTTTATTATAATGACAGTTGCTTCTTCAGAAGCTAACAAACCGTAATAGTCAGTTTCGAAGTGCACTATAATGTTCAATGGTAGAAGCTCAAGATTTAGTTTTTCAACCTTTATCACACCACCAACTTATGCAAGAGGACTTTGGGTTGTTCCTTTTGAAGCATGATGACGGATCTATATATCTGCAAGTCCACCAATCACATCATAATTTTGTAACAGCGACTAAATCGTATTGGCATGTTCTGGTACAGTTTTCAGCAATTAATATTTACTCTACTAATTTCTAATAGCCGCAAGAAAATGTACAGTTCTCTATTCTAGTTCAGAAGTGTTAATATTCCTCACTAGTGCTTCTTCACAATCAACATTTAGGCAGGGATGATTGCATACATCAAATTATAAATGTCAAAAATGCACCCCACTAATAACTTTTTTACGTTTTATTTTGAGTATTCAGGTAAATATTTCATGTTTATCATGTACAAGTTCATTATATAAGTATTCAGGTAGCACCATAGCAGGAGAGTCATATATGTGCTATGTTCTTTTAGATAAATTACCAGACGTCAATGATTCCAAATCCCTATTTTACGACATTTTTTTGCATATCATCCTTTACTAGCTTCTGCATCGCACAAGGCTACAAACAGTATTCAATAAAGAGAAAAATAGGTCATAATAGTATAGCAGATGCGCATAATGGAATTATTTCTGTAGAATAAGACGAAACAGTGCTAGCTGCACAAGTATAATAGCATGAAAAATAATTAACATCTTATCAGCTTTTGACTCCAACATCAAGAAATTTCACTTACAGCAAAAGCTGCACTTAGAAATCAAAATCTTTGCAGGGTAAGCCGTGCTCTAGATGTGATGAAAAGTGTGTAAGTACAAATAAGCATATCCATCAACCATAGTTCAAATATTAAATATAAGTTTCAACAAGCAAATTAAGGTCAGATATATACTCAAAATTAGGAGAATTTCCATTGCCATCTGAAGGTGCCTGAAAGGATATTCAAGCATGAAAATAGATGCTAGCCTCTATAGAGTATATTTTCTTTACTGCACAGGTTTGTTGCTCATTAACAATTACAGTTTACAGTGAGAAGTCCCCTCTATTTCTCATCATTCGACTGCTTATTCGGCCACCTGCCACGCTGTAACTGTTGCCTCAGGTGTTCTTTCACTACTTAAATAATTATAGTCTAAATGATATCATTTTCTTCCCCATAAGTAGTCAAGAAGCTGAAAGGAGGAGACAGCAGCCTCTTTCCATTCCTAAAATCAAGAAATTACAAACCAAAGGAAAGACATTCTTCTCAATTAGCGAAAAGGGATCTCCGTCACGGACAACACAAGTCTTGGCTCATAATAAACTGTCAATACTACCTATACGGGAAGCTAAATCTTCTTCTCCAGATTTCTCAAGGTATTCGACTATATTTTGAAAATAAGGAGGCTTAAGCTGAATTCTTCTCTCAACCATCAGATTAGCAAGCTTTGCAGCTTCCACCAAATGGCTTTTTTCACAAAGTCCAGCCAATATGATCGAGTAAATTTCAGAATCAACAGCAGGAAAATGTCCAGACTTTTCAAGTGAATCAAACAAACCAAATCCATCTAGCACCCTTCCCTCCAAGACTATAGCTTTTATGATGGTACTCAAAACCAAACCATTAGGCTTCATCCTACTAGCTATCATCATCCTAAAAATGTTTTCTGCCTCTTTAGTTTTGCCAATTCGGTATAGTGACACAACAAGCAAACCATAGAACTTACCATGCTGTTCACTACCTCTACTAACTCTATCGATAATCTTACAAGCCTCCTCCAAACGCCCCTCTTTGCATAGCCCATCAAACAAAGCCGTAATTGTCACCCTATTAGGTTGAAGACCTGAATCCTCCATTCGGTCCAAGACCCCTAACGCTTCCATCACTTTCCCTTTCTCAAGAAAACCCTTTATCACTGCCGAATAAGTTACAACATTTGGCCTACATTCCTCTTCTTCTTTTTCCATCTTCCCTAGAAACTCCAATGCCTTCTCCAAACTCTCATGCTTACAAATCCCATCAAGAAGTGTCGAATAAACAACTGTATTCGGCACACACCCATGCCCCTTCATAGACTTAATCAATTGGCATGCATCTTCCAACCTCCCTACATCACAAAACCCCTTAATCATCGAAACATAAGTGATCATATCAGGATAAAGATCAATCAGACCCATCTCTTTCATCAACCCCAGTGCTTCATCTAATCTACCCTTTTCCACTACCAACCTAATTACCACATTGTAAGCCACAGTGTCAGGCCTACAATTAAATTCCTTCATTTTCCTCAACACCCACAAGCCCAACTTATCATCTTTAGCTTCCCTACACAAATTCAGAACAACCTTTAACATCTTGACACTAACAACACTATTTTCTGCCCGATAGGCCGATATAGCATCAACAACAATGCTCGGATTATTCTTAAGTCTGAGCAATTTATAGGCTTTGCTATACACGTATGAGCTATGCCTATAGGTAGGATGAAGTCCAGACCAAATAAAAAATCTGAGACCCAATTGGGGTTCATTAACAGCGCACCTTCTTAACACTTCAATTATGCATGGAGCATCCAGCTTTGCTTTCACAGATTCAAGAACCTTTTCTGTGTTGGACCTATTTTCCAGCAAATTGGTCAAGAACTTTTCGGCTGACGGTGAAGATGTGGTGAAAAGACAGAGTTTTGCGAACGAAAAATCAAGGGGTTTGTGTGGGATTGGTGAGAAAAGGTAACGAGACACGGAGGAGAGGAATGACATTGATTTTTATTACTTACTAGCAGCCAAAAAAGATTAAAGCTTTATGGGTGGAGTCGTGCTCTGCGAGGGAATCGATTGCGGCGTCGTCAAGGAATTGGAGAAAGGGTGGAGTAGGAGCGGGGAACTGAGGGAAGTGGTGGTGATGGTGGATTTGAGGATTCAGCGGCGCATGGCGGTGGCCAGGATCTTCGGGGGTGGAGGGGATTTCTACGATAATTCTCCTTTGAAATAATTATACCTTCGGTCTCCTATCTATTAATTTAGTAACAAATTGATCCAAACTTTTTTATTTATGGTAGTATTGCGCTTTGATCCCCCATTTATTCATTTAGTAGCAAACTGATCTCAACTTTTTTATTGAATAAAGAAGCATTGAATGGGAGGCATCGATTAATCTTTTTTCGGAACTTGTTTTCCACTGTTGGGTTAGAAACTTGTTGGTCAAAGAAAATGAAAGGCCTCAAACTCAAGTCGTATGACGCAAATATAAAATACTATTCCTCTGAGAAGGGTGTGATATTGTCACCTATTAGACCAGACCATGAAACTGCATCTCTACTTACCTGGTCCATGCATATCGCTTCTCAAAAGGAGATTGCTTGGCTACCTTAGTCTCATTTTTAAGATGGGGAGAGAATGTTCTTATCTCTATTATTAATTCCAAAATTCATCGTTACAAGTGTTTCGGTCAATACCCATTTATAACATTGAAGTCCACAACACATTGGTTTTCAATTTTCTTTGGCAAGTTGATCTCAACTTTCTATTGACATTTAAGCCTACAACAAATTGGTTTTAATTTATAGAAAATTCCTTCATCTAAGAATATTTCATAGATGAACGCATCTTGTACGAATTAAACCCTAGAAAAGACACTTTCATGCAACCTGAAGTAGATGAATGAGTTATTGCTTTTAAATTTAGTTACAATAATAAAGTATGAGAAATTTCAAAAACAAAAGTACCTGACAAGTTCACGTTATATGACATGCACAGGACGATTATCTAGTTAAGTAACCCTGGGCGGAGCCTAAAATTTAGTTTGGTGGAACATAATATCTTTAATATAAAGTTTAAAATAATATCATAACATACTCCCGCTCTTTTTCTTAGTATGTAGCTCTTAATTTATATTTGGACAATTCTCGGAAGAGTACTTGATCATTAATAAGTAATAGATCTAGCAAGTTAAAAATATCGTCCCACATAAAATAAACTTTAAATTGAACCGTATCAATTCGTAATCAAATTCAAGTGCATGTGACACAAAGTAAATTTATTTTAGTTATATCTAAATTGTCGTACTAATTAATTAAGATGATTTTAAAACTAAGTATGATATATATGAGTTGGAATTCTGAATCCATCTATTATTATTCTAATTCGAACTATCAACTATTTTATTCAGCTTCATTCATAAATTTTTGATATTCAGTAATCTTACTGTATTACTTTATTTTTCAAGTTAAGTTAATTCTATTCTGGACACAAACCGATCATGTTCCAAGTCTAAATTCATATGAATAGAACTTATTCAATTACTCGATTATTTCGATAGTACGAAGTTGGACTAATTTGGAAACATTGGGCCCTTGTACCTCGAAGGGCCTTAAGGAAGTGGAGGAATCTTGGAATCTGATTATGGTGATTGCACGCTTGATATATGTTATTCTTAATCTCTATTACCCGTGTGTTAGTTATACAGTTTTCTACTTATTGTGTGTCTCACAACATTACGACAATCAAATAGTTACTTAATTGATGATCAAGCAATTAAAAAAATTAATGGGTATGCATACTTAATCAAGTAACACAAGATTTACTAAATTACTTATCTTTGAATTAAAAATAAATAAATAAAGGATTCATCTTCATCCAACACAAAAAGAAATCTAACCTAACATGATTCTAATGATAAAATAACAAGAAAATTGGAAAAACATCACCCGTAATGAATAAATATAAGAAACATATTCGAAATCTAATTCTTGTTTTTAATCTTCAATTCCAACATTTGATTTTTCAACTTCTTGATTTTTTTTTTAATTCAACCAACGTGCTAGATTTGTTACTCTCTCCAACTAACATTGAATTTGACCCTCATCTCTTAATAGATTTTATGATATGATGTGATTTGAGAGGGGGGAGGGAGGGAGAGAGAGAGAGAGAGATCCTCAATGCTGCATTGCACTCGTCAACTTGCTTCTTTTTTGATTGGTTACTAATCAAGTCTTCAACTATCCTTAAGCCCTCGTCTGGCTTCCATTATTTCAAAATTTAATGGGTGAAATAGTATTTTTTTTTTCTAGAATGGATGTTTGAAAAAGAAGATTTTTTTCGATTTATGTGAAATATTATTTTATTGAAGATTGTGTAGTTGAAAATAAGATAGAAAAATAAAAATTAATTTAATGGGGGCTAAACAGGGGCTAAATTGACAATTTAACCAATCAGGTCTTCTTCAACTTTCCTTAAATTGACAATGGAGATTAATTTTATTTTATGCTTAGATGCATTTTTCCAGATTATTCATTGTAGATATTTACAAGAATTCTTTTAGCAATTTTATTCGTAAACCCTTTTGGACAATTATTACAATTCTTACATGGGACATCTAGTTAAAAAGGATAAAGTTGTGAGTAAAGAAAAACATTATAGAACTTGTACCCAAGTTGATGTGGTAACGTGTGATTGAATTTATTTATTTATTTGTGTTTTTCCCCCATCTTCCAAGAATGCAGTGCTATGTGTTGTTTGTAAAGATTTTCTATCAAAAAATTATGTACTTCTAACATTATTGAGTTATAAATTCTCTCCTTTTTTATTCCAAAATGCCCCTAACAAATCATTCAATCAAATTTCCTATAATTGACTTTTTGTTGTCTCGGGTATTTATTTTAGCGATATAACGGTTGTATAGATTGTAAATGAACAAAATTTTAACCTGTTGGAACGTAGTCGAAACATTATTATTGTAAGCAAAAGTTCCAACCCGCAGTAGCGTAATTAGAACACAATGTAAAGCACACAAAGTATATGACTAAAACAACCACCCAAAACCAAAATGAAATAAGGAGTAGAAAAAGAAATCCAAGGCGAGTATAACTCTTTTTTTAAGATAAATTGTCCCACTACGGTGCTCAACGGATACACACTTGTGATAGCAGCACTTCAAACCATAAGAACGGCAAAACTTCGACAAAATTTTTCCTCTACAAAGGAATATTATGAGAATGAGAGAAAGATGAATTGTGAGCTGCGTCCAGAGGGTCCTATTTATAGATGTAGAAAGGGTGCAAATGAAGTAATGTGGGCCAAAACTTGCATCATTTCGAAAAAATGCTACATTTCATTTCAAAACCTGCATCATTTCAAAAAATTGCAACACTTCATTTCTTTTAATTTTGGACCATAATTTCTCATTCATTCGGAATTGATTTCAAGATTTCAAATATACCACGATGATCTACTCAAAAAAGTGGAATAAGTTGGCCTATTTACTTTTGTAATTTGACCATCGAATCAAATCCGAATATTTGACCTAAGTTGACATGAAGTCACACATTTTCATTTTTTCAGTTTTACACCTAACCAATTTTCGGTTATTTTTTTGAACCAATTCCAACAATCCGTCACATGAATGGAAATTCGAGTATGTACATGTAATGCTATGATATGATGCATTGTAGAGAGAGAGAGAGCGAAAAGCCATTGCATGGAGAGATGGTAGCTTCTGGCCTTGAACCTCCCATAGTGAAATACCATCGGATTTACTCGGCTAAGTGGTGAACGTGATGTCTTGAACCATACAGCCTTTAGTGTAAGCCAAGACAATGATACTTACACAGATGTCTTTCCTATTTCGTACTTGTTTCTCATGACTTGGTTCATTTTGGCCCTGAACCCATGTCGATTTCATAAGTGTTTAAAGAATTCTAGCCTAGAATAATTCTTATTGAAATGGCCCCACTTCACACTTACATAGGTGACCTCCTATTAAGAGTATTCTACCATATTGTACTTGACTTTAATCAAGATATAGTAATCATTAAAAGATTAACTTAATATTTAACCACTCTGCAGAAAGCACTTTCGTATCATAGGAATAAATTAGGAACTTTGATTTCCTAAATGTTTCATGGAATCCTCACAACTTAGTTGTCTCTTTGAACCAAGATCTTGAGATCTCTAGTCAACAAGGTAGGTTACCATTGCAAAGACTCTTATGTAGTAGATTTTAATCCCATTCCTTTCGATAGGCAACTTACTTGATCTCTAGGCAAACCATTCGTAAGTAGATCTGCAACGTTCTCCTTTGATTTCACATAATCTATGGAGATAATGTCATTTGAGATCAGTTGCTTAATGATGTTATGTCTATGACATATATGTCTAGACTCACCATTGTACATGCTGCTTTTTGCCGTTCCAATCACCGATTGACTATCAAAATGTATACTAATTGGAGGTACCGGCTTAAGCCAACATGGAATGTCTTCTAGGAAATTACGAAGCCATTTTGCTGCTTCTCCAACTTTATCCAAAGCAATAAACTCGAATTTCATAGTTGATTGAGTTATACACGTTTGCTTTGTTGATTTTCATGAGACAGAAGCTCCAACTAGGGTAAACAATAGCCGCTAGTGGACTTGGAATCTTTCATATCGGATATCCAATTTGCATCACAATATCCTTCCAATACTGCAGGATATTTCGTGAAGTGTGATTCATGGTTTAAGGTATGTTTCAAATACCTAAGTACCCTTATCAAAGCCTTCAAATGATCATGGCTTAGATTACTCGTGAATCTACTAAGTTTATTCACCACAAAGGCAATGTTTGATCGAGTACAATTCTTAATGTACATTAGACTGTTTATCGCTTGTGAATGCCTTAGTTGTGACACGCACTTTCCCTCATTTTTGACTAAGTGCAAACTTGGCTCAATAAGGGTTTGTGAAGGACCTTTGTCGAATACTTCGTATTTCTTAAGTACTTTCTCAATGTAATGTGATCGAGAAAGTGTAAGTCCTTCCGATGTTTTAGTGATTTTAATTTCAAAAATCACATCTGCTACACCCATGTCTTTCATATCGAAGTGCTTCGTTAACATTCTCTTGGTGTTGAGTAGCGCTTTGTGACTATTGCCCATTATCAACGTATCGTCTACGTAAAGACATACAATTACATAGACATTTGGTGTATTTTTCACAATATACACACTTGTCACATTCATTTATTTTGAATCCGTTTGACAACACCGTTTTGTCAAACTTTTGGTGCCACTATTTCGAGCTTGTTTTAATTCATATAAGGATTTAACGAGTTTACAAACTTTGTTCTTTTGGTTAGGAGAAACGAACCCTTCAAGTTGCTCCATGTATTCTTCCTCTTCTAACTCACCATTTAGGAATGTCGGTTTAACATCTATTTGATGAATCTCAAGGTTATGTATTATCACAATTGTAAGTAGTAACCTTATAGACACGATTCTAGTTACGGGTGAGTATGTATCAAAGAAGTCAAATCATTCTTTTTTTCTATACCTTTTGGCAACCAACCCAGCCTTATACTTGTCAATGAATCCATCTGGCTTCAACTTTTTCTTGAATAGCCATTTGCATCCCAAAGGCTTATTCCTGAGAGGTAAATCAATCAACTCTCATGTGTGATTTTGCATTATGAAATCAATCTTGCTATTGATAGCTTCCTTCCAATGCGGTGCTTCCTGAGTTGATATAGCTTCTTCAAAAGTCTTCGGGTCATTTTCTACCATGTAGATTAGAAATTCTAGACTAAATGATGTGGACGTTCTAACTCATTTACTACACCTTGGTTCTTCCTCATCTCTTATTCGAACTTTCAATTTCCTTATCTCTGCAAGGAAATATATTTTCAAAGAATGTTATATTCCTTGATTCAATTATTGTACCCTCGTGTATGTCTTGAATTTTGGACTTGTGTACAAGGAAACGATATGCACTACTTGTTTAGGCTTGTTTCGGCGTATCCAATAAATATGCAATAAATCATTTTAGGTTCGATTTTTACTTGTTTTGGCTTAGGAACTTCAACCTTTGCCAAGCACCCCCACACTTTTAAGTGTTGATAGGACGAAGGATGACCTTTTTATAACTCAATGGAGTCTCTTTCACTTTCTTACTAGGTATCCTATTAACAAGTTCCGAGGTAAACCCGAACTTATCAACATTGCATCCATCATTTCTTTAAGCGTTCTATTTTTTCATTCTGCAATGTCATTCGATTGAGGAGAGTAGGGTGCCGCTGTTTGATGAATGATTCCATGTTCGGAACAGAATTCTTCAAATGGTGCCCCATATTCACCTCCTCCATCACTTCGAATATTTTTAATTCGTTTGTTAAGTTGCATTTCAACTTCAACCTTGTATAATTTGAAGGCATCCAACGCTTTGTCTTTACTTTTTAAAAGAAAAACATAGCAATACATTGTACAATTGTCAATGAAAGTTACAAAGTACTTCTTACCGCCTCTAGTTTGTACGAATTTCAAATCGCATATGTCACTGTGGATTAGTTCTAGAGTTATCGTGTTCTGTTGTATCGAATGGAACGGTGTTTTAGTCATTTTTGCTTCAACACATACTTCACATTTGTGATCAGAATCGATTTTAAGCTCCGAAATTAAACTTTGATAAGTTTGCACATTGATTTATAATTCACGTGTCCTAATCGATCATGCCATAAACAAGATAACTCAAGCAAGTAAACAGAATTTGCAATTTTATTTATAATGCCTTTCTTTGGTACAATAGTTAGAACATTTAACTTGAACATTTCATCACACATATAATATTTTCCTACAAACATCTCATTCTTGGATAACACAAACTTATCGGACACAAATACAAGTTTAAAACCATTTTTACTAAGTAGAGACCCGGATACTAAACTCTTGCGTATGTCCGACACATGTAGGATGTTGTTGACGACAAGCTCTTTCTCGGATGTCATCTTCAATGCGACTTTACCTTGTCATTTGATGTTGCAGCATTTTCCATGAAAAGTTGTTCCCCATTCCATTCTTGATAGTTTGAGAACATTCCCTTATCGGCACATACATGGCGGGTAGCACCGGTGTCAACTCATAATTCCCTTGTGTTGCCAATCATATTGCACTCGGACACAACCGTAGATAGGCTCATCTCTTGTATTCCTTTGATAGGGTGTCCTTCTCAACCACGTGGGCTTGTGCATTTTTTTTTGTTTTCGACATTCGCTTGAGCGATGTTCGACCTTCTCACAATTATAGTAGTTTCCTTTGAACTTTTTGGCTTTCTTGGAGTTATTCTACGCGGTGCATCACCGAAGATCTTTCGCTTCTTGTTGACCTTTGGCTTGATTTCAATGAAGTTTGCTCCAAGTTGAACAATAGTCTTCTTCTCAGTCTTCCTATTGTCTTCCTCAATCCTCAAGCGGACGATCAACTCTTACAAGTTCATCTCTTTACGTTTGTGCTTGAGATAATTTTTGAAATTTCTCCACAAAGGAGGGAGCTTTTCGATGATAGCTACAACTTGGAATGACTCACTTAATTCCATTTTTTCAGCATGGATGTCATGCAATAAGACTTGGATCTCTTGGACTTGGCTTATCATTGTTTTTGAATCTACCATTTTGCAATCTAAAAACTTGCCAACGATGAACTTTTTAGTTCCGACATCCTTGGTCTTGTACTTCTTTTTCAATGAATCCATATATCCTTAGCCGAGTCTTTCGAACTTTACACACCATATAGTGTGTTATCCAATCCATTAAGGATGTAGTTTTTGCATAGAAAGTCAGGGAGCTTCAATGCATCTAAAGCAATGATTGACTCCCAATTGTTTTCTCCTTCTTGTACAACGGGAGCGATTTCCTTAAGAAACTTAACTAGATTTAGCATATTGAGATAAAATAACATCTTTTGTTGTCATCTCTTAAAGTCTACGCCATCGAACTTTTTCGATTTCTCCCCATGTGGGATTGACGTAATTTGAATTGCTATCGCCATTGGAGTAGCCATAATATTTGCTCTAGGCGGGACCAAATTTTCCATTCCGGTTTGACTTGAATTAGTCTCAACGGAAGTTATTTCTATTACACAACAAAAGTTTAGCATAGTAACAACGAGAAAAGTGAATAGTGCACAAAGACTACTCCAAAGTAGAGTGCTTAAAATAACAATAACCGCAGACGTACAAAATTTGTCTTAATTTTGTTGTCTCGAGTATTTATTTTAGCGGTATAACGATTGTATATGTTGTAAATGAACAAGATTTCAACCCACAGGAGCGTAGTCAAAACACTATTATTGTAAGCAAAAGTTCCAATCTGTAGGGGCATAATTAGAACATAACGTAAGGACACAAAGTATATGATTAAAATGACCACACAAAACCAAAATGAAATAAGAAGTAGAAAATGAAATTTGAGGCGAGTATAACTCTTTCCTTAAGACAAATTGCCTCGTTACGGTGTTCACGATTGAATGACAAATGTCTTTCAAGATATAACGGATACACACTTGTGGTAGCAGCACTTCAAACTACAAGAACGATGAAATTTCGACGGAATTTTTCCTCTACAAAGGAATGTTATGAGAATGAGAGAAAGATGAATTGCAAGAGAAGAATGGACGCTTAACGCAATGGTGTATTTAAAATCACGTCCATAGGGTCCTATTTATAGATGTAGAAATGGTAAAAATCAAGTAGTGTGAGCCAAAACCTGCATCCTTTTGAAAAGTTGCAACATTTTATTTCAAAACTTGCATCCTTTCGAAAAGTTGTAACACTTCATTTCTTTCAACTTTGGACCGCAATTTCTTATTCATCCAGAATTGGTTTCAAGATTTCAAATATACCATGACGATCTACTCAAAGGGTAAAATAAATTGGTCTATTTACTTTTTGAAATTTGACCATCGGATCAAGTCCGAATATTTGGTCGAAATTGATACGAAGTTACACCTTTTCATTTTTCCAATTTTACACTTTACCAATTTTCAGTTATTTTTTTGAACCAATTCCAACACTTTCTCCACGATATTTTTCCATGTTTCTAAAATCTTTCACAAGTCTATTCAAATTTTCTGACAAATATGTAAGTAGACCCATCTATATATTGTTAACTAGCTTTAGTTTCCATTGTGTCCAGACCTTTTGGCCCCCCTATTCGTTTCTTACACTCAAAGTATGTTCCTCGTACATTTTTTAACTCATTATTGAGTGCAAGTGTCGACTGCATTTAGAGGCCTTCGATGTCAAATATGGAGTGTAATATACGATACCATATTTTCAAGTGTAAATATTCACATACATCTCTAACTCCTATACTAAAATTTAAATATGCCACGAAAAATAAATATATAAATAGAATACAATGCTACAAAGTCTATTTTATTAAAAGGCTTGATAATCAACAAAGAAATTATGTATATGAAACGTTAACTTAAATGAAAAATTTTAATAATTATTTGTTCCATTTAAATGAATCCAAAATTTTAAAAGAGGATTGTGAATACTAAAAGAGTTGAGCTTACGAGTCATTGTCTTCCCCATCGTGAGGTATATAGCAACAATGGACTAAAATACACCTCATTAGATAAAGTAAAACAATACGATAAAACTAAGCCCATGGGTGATTTCCATACTTTTAAAACTTTTTTTTCCCTACATTTTCATTTTTAATAAAACATTCACAAATAAAATATTTTGTATGTAAATTCAATTTTTTTTCTACTCCTTAACTACTTATTCTCTTGTGCTTTCTTGTAGTTCTGCTTCTTGCTCTCAAAATGAAGAAAGACTGGTCAAAAATGGCCGGTTGCTTCCAACTCTCCCTTCCCCCACCACATTGGGCTAGGCCTCGCCATATTTCATATTCTCCGCCGATCTTAGGTCTTATTTTAACTTTAGAGCACCACCAGAATGATGACACAATTCAAAGCTCTTTTTCTTGGAAAGAATGGCCACCAAACATGACCAAAACTTTTTAAGTTAATTCAATTTCAATTTTTATTTTTAGTATTACGATAATAATATTTAATATTATAAAATTACGAGTATGTATATATATATATATATATATACACATATACACCCCACGTCCCTAAAATAGGAAAAATTTGAGAAAATGAAAGGAGAAATGTAGTTTCAATTTATAACAATATAATGGTAACATAAAATCATATTTGACTTTTAGGGGAACAAAAAACTTGGAAGAAAAATTAATTAAGGACAACATTGCTACCTTCACCAAAATTGATAGAAAAGTGTGTTTCATGCAAAATCAAGGACCAAGTGTGCCAAAACTACAAAGGTTTGGAACCATTTGCGCCAAGATTTTAAAGTTAAAACCAAAAATGCAAGATGGGCTACATCAATTTGCTTGTCTCTTCTTAGCAAACCGCTGCAGAGATCTAGGCAGTTGATTTTCCTCTTCTATGTTCTTCCTCTTCTTTTTCGATAACCCTTCCCCTTTAGCTTGTTGTTCCAAGAAAGGCTTCTTAGCCTTCTCTACTGCTTCTTTCTTCTTCCTTGCCACCTTGCTTGGCTTACTCCTACCTTTCGTTTTCTTCTTGAAAGAAATACTTTTTGCAGCTTCGACAGCATCCTCCAATTCGGCCTCTATCTCCTGTTTAGCGAGCTTTTCTCTCTTTCTTGTAGGTTTCACAGAACCAATCTTGGTTGGGTTCAACATGATAGTCTCAGGTGGGAGTTTGTCAAGAAGAGAATGCACTTCCCTCTCTTTCCTCTGTTTAGAAGTTTCAAATGGATTCGCCACCCAAGAGTCAAAGTTGGGTTCTCCGGATCCAGGAATCAAGATAGATGACCAACCCATGGAGTGCCCGATGCCCAAAACATCTTCATAGGGTCTGAACGCCAACTTTTGAATTTGGTAACCTTTGGCAATGGAATGGCTCATATAGCGGCTGTAATTATGTGATCCTGAGAAATCTCTCAATATCTGTACAAAAGATCCAGAGGCAGTAGCGAGCAAACCTTTCTGACTGAAATTCATCGTCTTGGTATGTCCTGGTAAAGTTTGCAGAACCTCAAACTTCCTTAAGTCCCAAATCTTTATCTTCCTCTCCATACCAGCCGTTGCCATGAGATGGCCATTGGAATGAAATGCCAAAGCCGTAACAGGGCCATGGTGACACAACATCTTGACAAGAGGAGCAGAACTGGTTGGCTTCCACATGCTTACTGTGCCACCAGAATGGCCAACAGCAACTACACTATTGAAGGGATTTACCTGCAATACATCGGACCGACCTAGACCAGTTCGGAAATTGCCTATCATCTCCCCTGTCGTGACATCTTGATAATGGAGCTGCCCAAATTTGTTTATCGATGCTAATAAGAAATGTTTGCTCAAAAACTGAAGCTTCAGTGCAGCACCATGTTCCTGAAAGAAAGAAAAGAGAATTCAAGTACATTTAATGCTAATGGACTGAATACACGTTTGAGTCTCCAAGAGAAGACCAAGTGCACACAAATAGACAAAATTAATCCTTATAGCACAAAATTCCCTCGGCCTCTATCTCCTGTTTAGCGAGCTTTTCTCTCTTTCTTGTAGGTTTCACAGAACCAATCTTGGTTGGGTTCAACATGATAGTCTCAGGTGGGAGTTTGTCAAGAAGAGAATGCACTTCCCTCTCTTTCCTCTGTTTAGAAGTTTCAAATGGATTCGCCACCCAAGAGTCAAAGTTGGGTTCTCCGGATCCAGGAATCAAGATAGATGACCAACCCATGGAGTGCCCGATGCCCAAAACATCTTCATAGGGTCTGAACGCCAACTTTTGAATTTGGTAACCTTTGGCAATGGAATGGCTCATATAGCGGCTGTAATTATGTGATCCTGAGAAATCTCTCAATATCTGTACAAAAGATCCAGAGGCAGTAGCGAGCAAACCTTTCTGACTGAAATTCATCGTCTTGGTATGTCCTGGTAAAGTTTGCAGAACCTCAAACTTCCTTAAGTCCCAAATCTTTATCTTCCTCTCCATACCAGCCGTTGCCATGAGATGGCCATTGGAATGAAATGCCAAAGCCGTAACAGGGCCATGGTGACACAACATCTTGACAAGAGGAGCAGAACTGGTTGGCTTCCACATGCTTACTGTGCCACCAGAATGGCCAACAGCAACTACACTATTGAAGGGATTTACCTGCAATACATCGGACCGACCTAGACCAGTTCGGAAATTGCCTATCATCTCCCCTGTTGTGACATCTTGATAATGGAGCTGCCCAAACTTGTTTATCGATGCTAATAGGAAATGTTTGCTCAAAAACTGAAGCTTCAGTGCAGCACCATGTTCCTGAAAGAGAGAAAAGAGAACTCAAGTACATTTAATGCTAATGGACTGAATTCACGTTTGAGTCTCCTGGAGAAAACCAAGTGCACACAAATAGACAAAATTAATCCTTATAGCACAAAATTCCCCCCAAATGAAACGTCATAGTTTTATTTCTTCCTATTACAAAAAATGGTTGTCCCTCGTATTTCTGTAAACAAGTTCATCTACTAAATTGCTATATACTGTAATGCTATTCTGGACAACTTTTTCTAATTTATATCAAGCAAGAACATACAATAAACAGAAACTTCCAGGAATACAAAAAGAGAAAACAGACACGAGTAAAAAACCCTGAATACTGTAAGGAACGGTCTTCAGCATGGTAAACGAATCAAGGCAGTATCACAAAATGAAAACCTTATACAAGCAACAATAGGACAAATTACTAACCTTCAGGCAATGCAGTTCAGTACCATTGCGGTCATATATATACGTGTACCTGTTACATTTAAGTAAACATTTTCAGTTAAGCATGGAGATTGATATGTATGTAAGTGTACGTAAACATATTCAGTTAAGCACAGAGAATGTTAATTATATATCATTAATAATACGCTGCAGAATATTACAATTTTGAGCATTTCCTTGAACGATAGTCAATGTAATTAAAGTAGACATTAGAGCTTCTCAGAAAAAGAAGTTATTTCAGTGTTATAGAATCACATGCTTCATATTAAGGAAAAAGAAAAGAAACAAGCAGATAACTAAATGAGATTGGAAACTGGAAAACGATTGCAAAGTACTATGCTAAAGATTCGGCTCCATAAGATAGGTAACATAGTTCAAAAATTGATAAGGTAGTTCGGACGTACACGGCAAAAAGATGACCGAAGTCTCCATTTTAACGTGGTCCATCGATCTCTCCAAATTAGGAATTGCAAACACCCAAAACTAATGATCTGCCCAACACACCAGAAATGTATGCAAGGCATGATACATAGATAAACCATCACATGGATGAGGAAGCGTGCAGGAAGCAAATGGAAAAGGTTTCCACCTCATCATCACTGATTTTACAAGAGGACTAAGAAAAAGGTCGGAGCAACAGAAGTCTTGACAACAAATTGTTTGTTGTGGTGAAAATGAATAATTGTTCTTAATTATAGTCATTTATATTTCATCTATAACTGAAAGGACAAGAAACCTTACTTCTTCTGGGCAGCAGCAAAAAACATCTCGTTGTGCAGGAACACCACATCATGCACAGTTTCCCTAACCTAACAGAACTAGTATTAGTTATTAGTCTGCAAAATCCTAAAGAAAATTTCTCAATACGATCAAAGAAATAGTTAGAAAGTCAAATGACCAACATATCTAAACAAGAATGCATCTATGAAAAAATTCAAATAGAGCATGTAAAAAACACTCCAATGAGAAACAAACTTCCAATCTAGCAATATCCTGAGTACTCGATAAAAAATGTGAACATGCTAGCTTATTATAGCTCATCAGCAAATTCCATTGGCATGTTATTTTATGATATGGCCATGATTATAATTTGATGTGATGGTTTAAACCCCAACTAAAAAGAGAATCTCATGAGAACATAAATTAATTCGTCCGTTAAATAATCTATGCATGTCTATATGAGGCGAGAGGCCCTCAGCTTCATTATTATTCTTTTGAGACATTTAGCCTATGACTGACTCGTGTTTATAAACTGTTTATCTCAAACAACTTTTCCACACGTTTGAAGGGACCTACAAATACAACCCTCTTATCCACATTCATTTTTATCTATTTATAATTTAAACCTTTTATAAACACTTCCCAAACATAATTTTAGAAAAAAAAACTTGGGTTTTAATCACCGAGACGAGAAAATAAAGAAGGCTTCATTTGGGATTCCCTTAACCCAGTAATACAAGAAAAGAAAATTCATTCTATAATTTTATGCAAAACCTTAAAAGACACCATTCCAGCATTAATTGTAGTTTAACAATTCCCCCACCCCAAAACAGAAGGGAGCAGGGGTATCGCACAAAACAGAACAAGAATCGATTCTGCATGCAGATGATTCAAATGGACAAGATACCTGAAATTCTTTAATAAGGTTCATATTTTTCATGTCTAGAATGGCCACATGACCCTTTCGTCCAGCTACTGTCATATACCGACCGCTAGGGGTGAAATCCAGGGAGTATGGACCAAGATCTGAAAAGGCAAAGTATTAACTAATAGGGGGAAAAAGTCGAACTAAGCCCCTGTTTGATGGCCATTATAAAGAGAAATTGGGGGAAATGATGCTTTGAATAGTGATTTTTTGGAGAACATGTAGTTAAAAAGTCGAAAAAGATTTGGATTTATGAACAAAATATTTTATTATATGAATGTGCGGTTGAAAATAAGTCTGAGAGAAAAAGAATTTAGAAATAAAGAGAGTCAAACAGGAGCTAAAATTGCAAGTTTGGTCATCAACGTATAATAGCATAAAAATCTTCCGACTGCAGACTGGTCAGAACATAATTTACTCACTGCATCATAAAACAAGCAGAAGCAATAAGAATGAGGTCTCAACCTGGCAAGATAATATCATATTGGTTTCTTGAACCCAAGATGTCCACTTCACGAGCGATTGCTTCCTGCTTAATGTTCCACGTTCTCTCAATACCTTCTGCTTCCAAATAACCCCCTTCACTGGGCATGAGCCACTAACGGGGGGAAGGGTACTTTAGAACATCATGAATCCGAATTGAAGTCATATGACAATACCTTCAAAATTCATTGCTAAGGAAAAAAGTACAGAAGATATGGAAACGGGCAACCTCAGTGCAAATTGCACGACACAAAATTATGTTGGGGTATTAAAAGAAATCACCTTCTCAGCCTTCGCAGCAGCTTTTGCAGATTTTCCATACAAATCTTCCCTCACAGCTAGCTGGCCCTTTAATTTTTTATCTTGTAAAACCTTTAAAAAAAGAACTAAGAATTTAAAAAATGGGCAAAAATCATTCAACCAAAAAAGACAAGTAAAAACATCACCAATGCTTTCGTACCTCTAAATTAGCAGCTTCACCTCTCAGATACTTCATTACATTCATATCTTCTTCTTCGGAAATGCCCTGCAAAACAAAACCATTTCAAAGCAAATCCATTTTAAATTGTTGTTAGGATATTCAAAAACCAACAGTTATAGGCCATTGTTTGGTGGGGATTAAAATCTTGATTCTAATCTAAATCAAAGTCAACCGTTAATTTCATCCACATATTTTATGAGAACCATAACTTTTCAGTCATATATTTCATAAATTTTTATCAAAATCTACCAAAAGTCTGATTTTCCCACCAAACAAGGGAATAAACAATTTTTCATTATTTTATCATTTGTCCAATGTTGTGGGAGTTTTTTTTTGGTTCTTTTACCTTTTCTACAAGGGGCACAGGATTTACATCGTTTGCTATCTTCACCCCCATCTTTTTCACTTTATACCAATTAAACCGCTAAATTCAAGCTGTAAAGAAAAAGAAAGGGAAATGTTATCATATAAAAGAAATACAGAACACATAAACAAAAGAAAACTATGCTGTTAATAACAGAAACAAATAAAATTTATAACAGGTAAATAAAGGATTGTTAAGAAAGAATAATGATTAGAAATCATTGGAGGGTGAGTAGGGGCCATGAGATTGAACAAAAGAAAGAATAGAGACGGTTAAAAACTTAAATCCTAGTTTTTCTGTTATGTTTAACTTTTAAGGATTTAACCAATGCAGGGTTCGGATTGTGGGATGACAACGTAGTCAGGTTCTAATTCTGTTCAGTCTGGTTCTGTATCTGTATTTCAACAAAATGCAGTCTCCAAGGTTACTGAGCAGTGAGCACCAGTTAATGAGTTCCACAGTCACTAATTAATTCCCATTGGGCAAAGCCTTAGCCACAATTAAGTTAATTGTATAAAACTTTTACTGGAAAAGTAAACAAAAAAATAGCATTGCATTGTTTCAATACATATTCATCAAGTTCATTAAATCAGAAAATCTCCGATGTCAGAACTTGGTTTCAACTGAAGGCCATACATAGTAGCTAGAAGAACAGCTTGAAGATTACCCAAAAATAGGTACGACAAATGTTCATCAATCTCTAGCTTGTTATAGCAAATTTTAAGGTTAGTATAAGAGCTCTTCAAATTTTTATGATTTGTTTCAATCTCCTTCCAGACAGAGCAAAGCTCAGGAAATTAAGTTTACATATATACATAGCAATATAGCATAAAAGTTTATACACCAAGTTTTGAGCTAATTAATTAACATATACACATATATAAAAACATAATAACAAGAAGCATACTAAACCCTAACTAATTTCTGCAACTTTCAGAAATTAAATACAACATAAAACAAAATCAGATAATATAACATTAAAATTACAACAGCAAACAATAAAACAAAAAAAAAAAAGATGTATCTATGTAATTTTACCTTATTGAAGGTAAATAAGGAAGAAGGAAGGATCTTTGTCGGCCGGTTTGGGATGAACGGAAGGGTTAAAGGTGCTGCGGCTCTTCGCTACTTGTTGAAATTAGACCTTCCAATTAAAATTAGTGAAGTTTAGCCTCTGTATTTATAAATATTGCCAAACGGAGGATTACTTTTTAAAATTGATATATAGTTCGGTAGATTATTTAGAAATTACCGTTCGTTAATTTTAGTTATCCAGCTAAGCCTGTGCTAATCTCCTTCTAGAACAAATACTTTAGTTTTCGTATTCATTTTCAAACAAACATATACATAATAAAATATTTTGCACATAAATCTAAAAAATTTCCTATTTTTTAACTACACATTCTTAAAAAAAAAAATCACTATTCAAACATCATTTCTTCTTAATAATGACAATCAAACAAGGGGCTAAATTTGTTTGTACTTGATTATTTAGAAATCATTGTTCATTACTTAATTTAATTATACAACTAAATTGTAATTCAATTCTAAGCCTACATTTGACTCATTTTTATAAACAGTTCGTCAGTACTCAAATTACTTTCTATCCACACATTCATTTATGCGACAATGTGGATTTCGGAGTAGCAGGAGAAGTGCTTGTTGGTTGTGTTGTTATTGGAAGCAGTGAAGCCAATTGATACGGCGAAGAAGATGAATATAGTGAAGGTGATGAATTAATCTATGGCGATGATGGTTGAGAATCATCATTAGGATCTTGTATCCTAGTAGCCTCAAGAGGTGGCACCATTATTCAATGTTGTTTTCAACAAAAATTTTTGATCGGAAAAAAACCCATGGATTGCGCAAGCTTACTCTTAACCCTATTGATCCGAGACGACTCAGCATGCGCACGAACCCATTCAGTCTGATCCATCTACTTTGACATATATAGGTTAAACTTAAAAGAAGATTTCTGTAATATTAAGGGTCTGTTTGAGCCACATTATTTTAAAAAAATGCATTCTTAAACAACGATTTGACATCATTTCAACCACACATTCTTCAATAAAATAATATTACACGTAAATCAAAAACTTTTCCTTATTTTTTAACCACAAATTTTTCATCAAATACACTATTCAAAAATGCATTATTACCAAAATAATGTGGCTCAAACACTCCCTAAACGTGAGAGGTTGCCTTTATCTAATTTCAAATAAAAAGAGAAAAAATGTTTACTATTCATGCAATAGTAAATTAATCCAATTTTACTATGCATGACGTCATTTTTTATTATTTATTTTGTTTATGTCAAACAAATGTTCTTCTACACATCATGTCACTAACATTAAAAAAATAATAATAATTTTAGTAAATATAAACTGCCATGAACAAAAAAAAAACTCTTTGCACATGATATTTAAAAAAAAGAAAAATAAACTCTCCGCACAATGCGGAGAGATGGCAAACCATGTGCGAAGTAAAAAAGGAAGAAAAAACTCTCCGCATAGTGTGGAGAGATGACAAATCATGTGTGGAGAGTTTGCCAACTCTCCGCACAGTGCGAACTAAAAAAACTAACAAAAAGGGAAAGAATTGTCTACTATTCATGCAATAGTAAATTAATCCAATTTCACTATGTATTATGTCATTTTTTATTTTTCATTTTGTTTATGTCAAACAAATATTCTTCCACACATCATCCCACTAGCATTAAAAAAATAATTATGTCAAACAAATGTTCTTCCACACCATGTCACTAGCATTAAAAAAAAAATAATTTTAGTAAATATAAACTGCCATGAACAAAAAAAAAACTCTTCGCATGTGAACTTTAAAAAAAATAAAAAATATACTGTCTGTACAGTACGGAGAGATGGTAAACTATGTGCGGAGTAAAAAAGGAAGAAAAAACACTCCGCATAGTGTGGAGAGATGGCAAACAATGCGCGGAGAGTTGACAAACTCTCTGTACAGTACGAAGTAAAAAAAATCTCTCTGCACAGTGCGAAAATATAGCAAACATCATGGCAAAACTCTCTGCACAGTCCGCACAATCTATGCAGACTCTCCGTACAATGTGGAGTAAAAAAAGAAACAAAAAAAATTTCTCACAGTGCAAAGAGTTGACAAACTCTCCGTACAGTGCGAAGTTTAAAAAAAAAACTCTCTGATAATGACTGTCACGTGCGTTGCTTGAATTTTACAATTATCATATTTTTATTAGTGTATAAATTTTAGTTTTTTAGAAAGTTTTTGAAGCAATATTCAGAAATAATTCCATGATATAAGAAAATAATGGTAAATTATTTTTACAATTGCATAATAGTATTGTGTCATCTAGAAAAAAATATACTTGTATATTTCATACTTGAATAAGAAATATAGGAGATTATACAAATTATTTTGCTTATATTCTTTGATATTGTTAATATGATTGAGTTGTATGTGAAGATTATATTTCTAAATTTTGTATAATTCAATATTAGAAAATTGAAGATTGAACACCATATTCATATGTATTTATATTTTGTGTTTCATATATAATTAATATTTATTTTATGCTTATGTTGAAAAAATAAAAATCCAAATTTTTTTTTGAAATTCGGTTTGATAAGTGAATGTACGGTGTTCTGCATTCTCGGTATTTGTAAGTGCAAAAATCGGTATTTAAAAATATAGTAAGTTGCAAATACGGTAAGCAGCATATACGGTAAGTTGTAAATACGGTAGACAGCATATACGGTAAGCTGCAAATACGGTAAGGTGAAAATACGGTAAGTTGTTTGCAAATACAATAAGCAGCATATACGTTAAGGTGCAAATACGGTAAGTTGTTTGTAAATATGGTAGGCTGTAAATACGGTAAACTGCAAATACGGTAGGCAGCATATACGGTAAGCTGTATATACGATAAGCTGCCTATATGGATTTATATTTGTTTTAAATGTATAAAATTTATTTAATATTGAATTTCTTAAGTATTAAATGTTGTAATTCAATATTATTTCCTTTTTTATAATTGCATTTTCGAGAATTAAAAAAAAAGTTATGAAATTGCTAATTTTTAAATGTATTTTTTTGTTGAAGATAAAAATGATTTTTTATGTTATTTGTAAAAAATTATTGTAATTTTATTAGCGTAATAAGAAGATTTATTATGCATTTTTATTTTTTGTATTTTGTGAAGAATTTTGTTTATGGTGATTGACAAATATTCTTCCACACACGCATCATGCCAACAACATTAAAAAAATAATAATAATTTTAGTTTATATAAACTCCACGAGACAAAAAATTTTTTTTTACACATGAGCAAAAAAAAAAAAGACTCCACAAAATGCGGAGAGATGGCAAACTATCTCTTCGCACAGTGTAAAAAGAAAAACAAAAACTCTCGGAACTTTTTCTGCAAGTTCCAAGAGGCATTTTCTCAAACAACTTTTGAGCAATGTATTGAACACTTTAATTCCTGACCTACAACCCGAAAGTATAATTTCATTGAAATTGTATCCGCTTCTAATGTCCAAAAGCTGTTATCAACTAAGTGTAAAATATTGAATTTGGGTAGTACTCTAGAGCCTCCATTTGTGAAAGCAATGCCATGGCACTATCAATATCCCCTTATTTGCACAACTCATATATTGTTTCATTGTATGAATCACGAGAAAGCTCATTTCCAAGAGATTGAGCTGTGACTGGAATTTAAAGAAGACATAATTGATTTTGAGCCATGTTTTTCGACTCTGTTTCGTTGTATATTCGAAAAATTTACAATCTTGAAATTTGACTTGTAATTAAGGAATTTGAAAACAACTCTTCGCACTGTACGGAGAGTTTTTTTCTCTCTATACTGAGCGGAGATTTTTTTTTACTCACTGTGCAAAGAGTTTGGCAACTCTCTATGCACTGTGCGGAGAGTTTTGCCATGGTGCGGACCAACTCTTCACACTGTGCGGAAAGAGTTACGGAGAGTTTTTTTTTACTCTACACATGATTCAACTCTCTCCGCACCTTTTTTTTAATTTTTATTTTTACTCTGCACTTGGTTCAACTCTCTCCGCACTGTGCGGAGAGTTTTTTTTTCAATTTTACAATATTAAATTACACAAAATTTAGAAATATAATCTTCACATTCAATTCAATCATATTAACATTATCAAAGAATACAAGCAAAATAGTTTGTATATTTATTATTCAAGTATGAAATATACAAGCATATTTTTTTTAGATAACATACTTCTATGCAATTGTAAAAATAATTTACAATTATTTTCTTATATCATGGAAATATTTTTAGATATTGCTTAAAAAACTTTCAAAAAAAACTAAAATTCATACACTAATAAAAATACGATAAATACAAAATTCGTGCAACGCACACGATAGGGACTAGTAATAGTAAAACTCTCATTTGAGGTTTTTGTAACTTTCGATCAAATTGAAATGCTAAGTTAAACATTATCAGGTGCTATTTCTTAAGGGCAGTTATATACTGATTGTAGGTCCCTCAAGGTTGGCTCATTGGTAATATTTACATTCTCAAATTTTAATTTTTAACCTTCCATAATTAGCACATTCTCGCCTTTGTTAATTGTTTTTGTCCAAAAAGACTATTGGGAGGGCGTAAAAAATCTTATTTGCCCATTACATCTAACAAATCAATAGATACAAAAGTACAAAATAATTTTCTCTAAGTAATGGAAGAATAAAATTGACGAAAAAGTAAAAAACATAAGTATTACAATAAGCAAAATAATATGACCTTGAATACAATTAATATATAGCTTAACAGGTAAAAATTGCGCCAATATAATCACCATCTTATCAATTATCTTAGCGTAAATTTCGACTTTAAATTTGTGGTACTTATGTTCTTAATTTTTAATATTATGTGCGATATCTTCATTTGACGGATAACGTCCATTTAAACATTAAATGGCCAGACAACAAACATTTGATACTTGACTTAATGGGTTAAATTGTCCAAACCCCTTGTTTGACAATCATTAAAATAAAACTATTTTTTTTCTCGAACTCTTTTTCATTCACACATTCTTACAATAAAATATTTTGTACGTAAATTCAAATTTATTCTTATTTTTTATCTAAACATTCTCCAACAATTCACTATTTCAAAACTCATTTTTTCCCAGAATTCTCTTTTCAATATTTCTCAAATAGAGGCTTAATATAATGAATAATGCTACTCCTACAATGTTGGATGACAAAGTGAGTTAACAAAATGATGTGTACGCCTAGGATTGAAAGGGGATGGACGGCTATGATAAATAATTGGGTCAATTAGGCGCCAAAACCAGCCCATTATTCTTGAACGTGAAATAAGGGAAAAACAGGGAAGGGAGAGCGCGAAACCATTTCCCCACGTGAATTTGACTGCGGTCTCCTTCTCCGGCAGCTTGTATTTTGTTGCTCGATCTCCTTCTCCGGTCGTTTGTATTTAGTTGTTGCTCCATAAATCTGCAGAACCTTATTCTTCAACGTGAAAGAGGGGAAAACAGGGGAGAGAGAGCGCGAAAACCATTATGACTCCGGTCTCCTTCTCCAACAGCTTGTATTTCGTTGCTCCAGAAATCTACAAAACCGGACTATGGAGTAGAGGTAATTTTTGTTCCAAAAGTTGAATATAGCGCTGCTCATTTTGTAATTTCAAGCTGAAGCGAGACAAACCCGAATAGAGCTTTTTCTGTTCTTGCTTATGCAACATATACTTGCTCTAAAATCCTCCAAATTCGATTTTTGGAAATCGTGCAGCTTCGATAGTACTGCAGCTCTTCATGCTGAGCAGGGCCGACAGTGAACCCAGCAATATTGGCTGTCATCGCCTACTGGTATGTTCCATTTACAAACAGGGATGGTAAAACACTTTTTTTTTTTTGAAATGCAAAGTTTCGACAGCTTAATTTACATACGTTTACTATTTTTGGAATATTTGCAACTGGTTTGAGGTAATTTCTCATCGACGTTGGCCGCCCCACGTTTAGTTATTCTTGAAAGATGCTTTATATTAACTACATGTGGAGAAGTTTTGAGTTGTTAAGGGTGTCGAGTTCTGTTGAGCAAAAACCTGCATTCATGTGTGCACATATTCCTATGATGAAGTCCGTGGAAGATTGGAATATATATGCACTTAACTGAGCTATGTATTGATTCACGTATAGCATTTTGGACGCGTAAATAATGGGTGTCCATGTTTTGCAGGAGACGAGAATATGGATGATATTATGCTCGTGGACTTCGAAAATGACAACGTTGAGGACAATGTGAATTTCATGGAAGGTGAAACAGAAGGAGGAGATGGTTTGACTGCGCCTGAGGTTAGTATGAAGTTCAAGGATGAAACAGAAGTGTATGATTTTTATGCTAGATATGCTTATGCCGTGGGTTTTCCGGTTAGGAAGAGTTCATCGAGGGATGATGATGGGGTTTTAAGATATGTCACGTTCACATGTAGTCGTGAGGGACGAAAAAGCAGTAATACAAGCACTTCTCTGAAACCGCAACCAACAATTCAGATGGATTGTAAAGCTAGAATATCTGTATCATTAGATATCCATGGTTACTGGAAAATTAACACTGTTCATCTCGATCACAACCATGAGACAAGTCCTAGTAAGTCAAGATTATATCGGTACAACCGAGTGTTGAGTGCATGTGTGAAGCGAAAGCTTGAAGTGAATGATATAGCAGGAATACCATTGCATAAAAGTTTTAACTCTGCAGTTGTTGAAGCAGGTGGTTACGAGAATATGACGTGTGTCGAAAAGGATTGTCATGACTATATTGATCAAGTGAGACGACTAAGACTTGGTGAGGGTGATGCAGCTGCAATACGGTCTTACTTTTCTGAAATGCAAGCATGATGCTCGGGATTTTTCTTTAGTATTAACTTGGATGACGATTCACGGTTGAAGAATGTCTTCTGGGCAGACAACCGGTGTAGACAAGCCTATAAAGAGTTCAGGGATGTCATCACATTCGATACAACCTATCTTACTAATAAGTATGACATGCCCTTCGCCCCTTTTGTTGACGTTAATCACTACGGGCAATCGACGTTGTTGGGGTGTGGTTTGGCATCGAATGAGGACACTAATACATTTGTCTGGTTGTTCCGAACATGACTTAAGTGCATGCATGATCAAGCTCCTCATGAAATAATTACTGATCAAGATAGAGCCATGCAAAATGCAATCGAAATAGTTTTCCCAAATACAAAGCATAGATAGTGCTTGTGGCATATTCTGAAGAAGTTGCCGAAAAAATTTGGATACCACATGGATAAAGCTTCAATATTTTCGACTGTACACGTAATAGTTTATGATTCACAGTCTGTCAAAGAGTTCGAGAAAGGTTGGACAGATATGATCGAGACATTTGAGCTGCATGATAATGTTTGGTTGTCGGGACTATACGAAAACAGAGTGCCCTGTTTCCTAAAAACAAGTTTCTGAGCTGGTATGTCAACGACACAAAGAAGTGAAAGTATGAACACCTTCTTCGATGGTTACATGCATTCAAAGACATCGTTGAAACAGTTCGTTGAGCAGTACGAACGAGCACTGCGGAATAAGGTTGAAAAGAAATTTCAGGTTGATTTCAAGTCTTACTCTCAAGTTATACCGTGTGCAACAACATACGAAATGGAAAAGCAATATCAGACATATTATACCATTTCTAAGTTCAAAGAGGTTCAATCCGAATTTACGGGAAATGTTTATTGCGATCTCATATCTGCAGTAGAGGGACATATGGGGGCAAAGTATGAGGTACGTGAAGACGTAGTATGTGGCGAGCGACAAAAGAAAAAAATATTTCTGGTGTGGTTTAATAGAGAAAAAAGTGAAGTATTTTGCAGTTGTCGCTTGTTCAAGTTTCGGGGAATAGTGTGTAGACATGCGATCACGGTTTTGATACATAATGACGTTACTATAATGCCGGATCGGTACATTTTGCGACGATGGAGGGAAGATGTCACCAGAGCACACACGAGGGTCCCCATTCACTACGATGGTTTGGTTACCACTCCACCACAATTGAGGCATGACGATATGTGTCAGTCGTTCACGGAGGTGGCAAACCTTGCAGCAGACGACTAACGAAAGTATGGTGCGATCAAGGATTGGATAGAACTTAGTTTGACGAAGTTCAATTATGGGAGTAATAAGATTTTGCAGTGTACTCCATCTGAAAATGCAGGAAGTGGGCTTGTAAGGGATCCAAAACCATCAAAGACGAAGGGGGCACCAAAGACTTAACGGAGGAAAGGTCCGTTGGAGGCGAGATCGAATAAATCGAAGGTATATTCTTATTCTTATGCCATACTCTTTTATTCACTTTTTTTTTGTATAGTAATTAACGGTGTTTATTGGAAAGCATGCAGGCATGTTCGAACCAAACAAAAGGAAGAAGTCTGACGCTGAGGGATAGTAATATCCCCGATTCGATGGTATATTGTGATGAACAACATTTATGTTTTCGTTAGTTGATCTTTGTTGGAATAATTGGTTGTTCGAATAAATTTTAGTTTGTTGTTTTTAAATGATGTCTTCTTTTGGTTTTCTAATATGAGCTTCTTAATTGATTGCTTGTCATTTGGTTTCAAACTGATATAGGTCTCCAAAGTCAGCCTGAAATGCCACTTCAAGAGGCTTTCGGATCAACCCAATTGAGTAGTCCAATCTTCAACCCGTTGCCATTTCCCATTCACGTTCCAAGCCAGTTATCAGAACACTAAAAATTGAAATGTTATTACAAGCTAGTTCATTCGCAAATGACCCACTTTTATTTTGTTATGAGCAGTACGAACATGTAGCCTCTCTTTTTTGTTTTCGATGGCATAACTTGCATGTATGTGTTAACCAAATGGTCGATTTATTTTCATGGTTGCTTATAATTTCTAATATGGATTTATATTTTGATAGATGGTTTTCATGGTTTGTTGTGAAGTAATGAATTTGATAGATGGTTTTTCTGGGATTTTATTATAACATAACATTCAATTGATTTTACCGGTATATTGATTCAATATATTGAGTTGCAATTAAAATGTTACATGAGCTACTTTGATTACAGTGATTAATGATTTGTAGATGGTTTAGACAATGGAAAATGTGGAAAATACAACAGGAATATGCTTGAAATTGAACCAACTGTTGTTGTGAAGCGCCAATTCCAAACATCCAGGCAGTATTGAACTTTGTAAAAAAATATACATGCCATTGCTAATAAGACACACCCCAAACGTTTTCCTTATCTTGCCAACTAGTACTCAAAAAATGAGCCATCCAAGATGCCTCCAAGACCATGCAAATGCAGACACAAATGTGCAAACCACTATCACTTCAAATATTGCACAACTCAATAAAGCGATGCATCATTGCCAAATCCAACAGTGCGAAATTCCAAACTGAGTGAGTTGATGAAATGACATTAATAGTTAACTAAATTAAAGCTACAAACAATTACATAACCACAACTCTAATTAGAATGCAGTTCATATTAAGAAGCATGGGATCAAAAACTAATTCTTCCCATCAAGTACGTCTATGGCATACGTTCATGAAAGACGAAGAGAGTACAAATGTCGTGCGGCATTGCTACAAAAATAGTACCACAGTATACATGACTTAACCAAGTGCACTATGCCTTCTCTTTCCCCTTAGTTTCTCGTTCAGTAGGTGGTTTTCCACGGCGGAAGGTCAAGTTTACATTCACATAAATCAAAAGTTCTTCGTTATCATTAAGCCGCACTTGAGATTCGAATGTTCGAGACATATCATCAACTTCTTTGTGCGCTGCTGGTTTAGCCAACGTAACGCAAGTGTTACTGTATTGGCCGTTTGCTTATCCTTTTTCACATCAATCCTAAAAATCACACTTCTAACTGCAACATTGGAAGAAATTGCCAAGTTAATCAGAGTGAATTTATGACAAGAATTAGCCAGCAGCATTGCAAAACCATAAGATCATCAGTAGCAATGTAACTAGCTAGAATCACAAGTGTCGACCCCTCTTGCACATAACAGATTCATAAACAAAAATATCACAGCAGCATGACCTAACGATCATCTGAGCACCCCCATTATTTTACCATGGAAATGATCATATCACCAAATCAATATTCACCCCTACAAACGCAATCATAAACCTCAATCCGCAAAGTTCCAGAACACGCACCATAAATTGAGCAATTTACAAACCGAACACATAAAAGAAAATCCGCCTCAAATTCAGACATCGTGGATAGATTTGCAGCATATAAACATGAATCACATAAAAAAAGTACACAGATTAAACTAATTTGAGTGGAACGCGAGAGCACCTCGGACTGGTTAACAAACGGAGTACAAAGTTACTGTGATAGAATCCGCTCCTGATGTTGCACGCGGGATGAGGGGTTGAGGGTTTTTCAAATGGGTGGAAATAGGGACTGATTGATGGTGGTGGGTCTGTAATTTCTCGATCGAAGGACAGTTGGTGAAAAGAAAAAGGGAAGAAAACAAGCTTGATGTCGGAGGTGCGGAGACGTCGGAGGTGTTGAGCGAAGTGCGGAGACGCCGAAGGTGCTGAGCGGCTGCTAGCCGTACATAACTCTGGTAAGAGGAAAATCCAGTGGTGATAAAGAACGTGAAAGGAGAGATAATGGAAGAGAGAGAGAACGCCTTATATTTCAGATTTTTGATTTTTTTCCTTTTAGGTTTGTTTTCTTTCTTTTTGTTGTTTTTAAAAACGCTACGTCACTTTGTAACTTGAGTTTGTCATCCCACTTGGGCCGTATAGCGTGATTGTAATATAATTTGAATCCCGCTTTGTTTTCGGAAATAGAAAAAAAAAAGAACCTTTTTCTTAATATTTTAGACGTCACGTTTGTGTGACCTGAAAATTTAACTTCATAATAGATGTTTTCCTTATGTGAGGATTCTGATGCATAATATTAAAAGGTTGAAGAGATAAGTGGCATAAATAAAAGGTCGAGGACATAGTTGCAACATTTATAAAGGTCGGGGATTCCTAGAAGAATTTACCCTTTCGTTTTTCTTACGACTAAGAGTTAGCAGACACAGATTCCATCTCCATAAGAAAAAGGGAAAAAGAAGATTCAGCTGAAGGGCATAAACTTTTTCACTTGAGGCATAGGCGATTTAAGGTACCTATTTCTTTTTTTTCTTTTTCTTTTTTCATTATGATTTTTTAGAATTCAGTATATTGAGAGATGAAATATTGATTCTGAATTCAGTTTAATGCGTAAATGTGTGTTTATTTTGGCATATTTAATATGTTCTAAACTTATTCGGTGTTTTCATAATTTTAATTTAGCAAAAGTTTTCATTTTTTTATTGAATTACTGCTTTATTGGTAATTTTTCATATGAATCTGAACGATTAGTCGATTATAGATTTTTTGTTTTTCTTGGTGTTAATTTTTGGTTTTTGTCTATAACTATTTGTTCCCCTAGCTGCGGAAAGTATGTTAAAAGCAATAAAATAAATACATTAATGAAAATACAGTATATTCTGGGTAATAATTAATTTAAAACTGAAGCTATGAGCACTATATGAAATGAAACTATTCAACTTAGTTTCTCGTATTTAACTCAAGGAGTTCGGGTTGATGTCCAGGTTTATTATAAGTTTCGCTATGTGATATGGATTATTTATATTTTTTGAGTTTATAACTTGTCAATAGTTCGTACTTAACCATTTGAATATGGAATCTAGAAATCCAAGTTTACTGTTAGTTATTGAAAATGTTCTCCTCCCATTTCCACAAATCTGTCATGCCTTGGTCCCTAATTCTAGATTTGTTAACCTTCCCACTGATTCATTCCCCTTCCTTCAAGCCAGCCCACTATTTGCAAGTTGCAACACGTGAGTGTAAGTCCATTCTCAGACCCTCAGGCAATGACTGATTCTTAGCGAGATTATTGGTATCATTATATGCTTGGGACATATTTGACGGCATCGGTTTTGCACAAATACGATCCGGCATATAGTATATACATGTTGATAAATTGTTTGTCGAACAAAACATGTTGATATATGTTTTATGTGCTTGTGGATATTTATGAATACGTTTTCTATGAACTACCGATTGACTTTGAATGAATGTTAAATCCCCCCCCCCCCACCTCCCCCCCAACCCATTTAATATAAGTTCTAGATCAGTTTGAAACAGAAATTTAATTTAATTTTCAAATGCATATGCCTGGGGTTTTTTCTGCTATGGTTGTTAATAATGTCATTAAATTAAGTCAGGGATGAATCTATGTGATTTTCACGAGCCAATTTGGATACATATTAGGGCTCATATGCTCATGATCAGGGTCGAGCCTGGCCCCAAATTTTCTGTAGTCACTAAAATTCTGACTTAATCACCCTAATCACTAATCCTTCAGGCTGCACATTTGGGAGGATTATGTTCATTTCTAAATTTTCTCTGCTAGCAGCTCATGCAATCAAGGATTTGGTCAAAGGTATGCTTTATTCACTTGTGCTATATTTCACATTAATGATCCTTAAAGTTTTTATTAGAATAATGTTAATTGCAATTGTTCACCGTCGTAATCGTCTTATTTGGCATACATGTGGCGGTTAGTGATTTGATGTATAATCATCACACGAATGTCACATAGAGCGACTGTGGTAGTGAGCGATTATAAATAACATTATTCTTTTTATTATGTCTCACTCACATGACATTAACTGGTATATGGTGCTAATTTTATTTGCACTCGCCAGACATTCTTTGTATTTCTCTGGGAAGTATTAGGAGTAAATCTACTAGCTGATGACCTTCCTAAACCAAGATCCATTTCACACGTGGATTTTATGGCATGTGTCATAAATATTGCGTTAACTATATTTTGCAAGTGGGGAACTTGAACATTAATAAATGCTTGCTCCAATTATTTATTTATTTTTATTTTTTTTTGGATTCGTTCTCACGGTTGTTCGCATGAATTGTGGTGGGCAAATGCCTAAGTTGTAAGTTGTGGTCACTCATTCTCATTCCAAAGAGCTTTAGATCTGATTCAAAGTGCTACAAAATTAAAAAAATTCTCCTGGAATATTTCACTAATCAGCAGAATAGAAAACATATCCAGAAATCTGAATGCTCTTGCTGCTTTGTTCCTTTGAAACTCTTTGGTTCCTCAATTCTAAGACAATTTTGTCTATTCTTTTTCTATCAACAACATCAGCAAGCTACATTTTGTGACTCCATTCCTGTTCTGTTACCAAATTATATAAATCTGAACATTATTCTTCAAATAAAACACATAAAAAAATCTATCATAAATAAAACAATAATATAAGTTTGTTATATTTTGATCAACTCGTGAGTGTCTTTTGTTGAAAAATCACTCCTGTTCCATAGCCTTCTCCTTTATTCAGGCTTAGGACGGACTCTGAAGAAATATAGGCAGAGATCTGTTTTCCATCAAACTCTTTCCCTCTTATACGAACTGAGTTAAGCCTTTCTTTTTTGAGAATGAATGTATTGCCTGTGACTTGAGATATCACTGAACTCCAGTAGGCAGATGTTGTGAGTTGTGACTGTCAGTTCTCTCATAAGGATCCAGAACATAGAGGATGATTGGGCCAATGAAAAGGAAGGGAAACATCAAGAAGAGAAATGTGCTCTATGTTTGTTCCTTTAAATGCTGTTTTAACTCATTTTTTATCTTATTTTGTTTAGCTGAAGTGCCTTATTTTGATGAAATAGAGCTTGATATTCTCATGCCTTTTTTTTGTATGGAAGTACTAATTTCTTATAACGTTTACATGCACATTTAAAGCTACACTTCTGTACTTTGGTGGACTTTATTCAATCACTAATTATTATTATTATCATCATCATCGTCATCATCTTTTTATAATTTCCTTTTTGTTGCATTTCAGCTCCATCTTCTACATGGAGGACATCGTATGTGCCTGTGATTCAGAACAGTTATGCACAAGCCCTGGTTAGTGTTTCACAGTTCTAAAATCAATGTATATTACCTTTTCATGACATGAAAGTTCCTAAATGACTTGCAGAGCTTTATCTTGTACCTACAATGGTCACAGTTAAAACATACATTTAAGTGTTGGTTGTGATCTAGTATAGGCTCCAGTTTATGGTAAAGCTATGGGCAATTGGAGTGTAAAGTTAGTCTCAAATCTCAATGTTTCATATACATGACATGACATGACATGAATAGGAATGTAATGAGCGTGAGGCCTTCCATTTGTCTGTTTCTATTACTTCGATGCCAGACGGTTTTGTTTATCAAAATCCAAGCACTTTTGGTTTGACAAGCACTGGGTAGTAACTGATGGATATATAATCATGTGATACTCAATGACGGAACTTCATTTTGAAAGTCAAATAGGAATTGAAATGGTGGTAATATTAAATAATATACATCAGTTTCATTTTAGCGTTCTCTGTTTCTTCCCCTGCAAAAGGGAAGTCTTGGGAACCATTGACTTCTAGATGCACTTGTTCATTGGCCCATCTTCCTTTTTGTATTCAGAGACAAAAATCATTTTGCACTACAGCCAAGAAAGTGTCAGAAGAGGGCAGTGAAGAAAAGCAAAAGTAAGTTCTCTAAGCATATAGCTCCATATATTTTCTTTTCTTCTTCTAGTTCCTTTCTTCCCAGTAGGAAATCAAGCCCCTGTTTGGTGGCCTTAAAATTTAAAACACATAATATTGAATAGTATTTTTTGGAGAATGTGTGATTAAAAAGTAAGGAAAAGCTACGCACTTACGTGTAGAATATCTTATTATGTGAATGTGTGGTTGGAAATGAGTATGAGAAATAAATTAAACTAAAGGGAATCAAACAGGTTCTGATCAGTGGCTCATAGAAGGTTGCACCTTGAGAGTTCACTTAACATTACTAAGGAGAAAATTGAAAAGAACCTGAATAGGATGAAATCCAAATGGAAATGTTGCACTAGCCTGAAAAACCTATCCTTCGCTGTTAGGATTTTACCCAAGAAAAGGTTCAACCAACCTTCAAATTTATAGTTGGAGAATAGGAGGTCCAATTCAGGTAGATATGATGTTATCGTTTTGTTTTCTATGATTATCTCTTATGAACTGATTGTATTTGCATGGTCCCCATTAATAAGCATCATATTAGAAACTTCAGTTATTCATCTTCTGCTATCTGATTACCTATAAAAAAGGGGGGTTATTCATCTTCTGCTGTTATTGCCATCTTTGATTTCTGATGTATGGACAGCAAAATCAGGCTCATATATGATGTTATATTATCTAACTGGTTGTTTTCCTATGCACCATGACTGGACACAACAGAGTATCGGTAACATTTGTAGACAAGGATGGAGAAGAGATACACGTCAAGGTCCCTTTTGGAATGTCAATGCTGGAAGCTGCGCATGAAAATGACGTAGAGCTAGAAGGTAAAAATTGCCTAAAAATGTAATCTCCATTCTGGACTTCATGTCAACTTATCACGTTTTTGGGCGAGTTTACGGAATACCAGTTTGCTCAATTTCCTTTCTACTGGCATATATTGGTTCAATGTCAGATTATATCTTCACATAATTACTTGGATTTTCTCTTTGCCTGTACCACAGTTTTCATAAATGGTATGCTTAAGCTTGAGCCTAAGCTAATTTGGGTGGGTAATTTTTACAGGAGCATGTGAAGGGTCACTTGCTTGTTCAACTTGTCATGTTATTGTGATGGTAAGTTACTATACGAAAGGACAGTTATTTCGTGAATTACCCATTCCCTTAGGGCAGCAGAAAAAAATTAAAAGGGGAAAACAAAAAGGGGATATCTTGGGAGAAAATGCATTAGGAAAATCGACCATGTTTATTAAATTTTTTTCGGTGCTTTTTTGCTAGGACGTGGACTATTACAACAAACTAGAAGATCCAGCTGATGAAGAGAACGACATGTTAGATCTTGCTTTTGGGCTGACTGACACGTACTTCCCTTGTCGTGAAAATTAATAAATTATTCATCTAGCCTTTATTTGTCCACGAATTTATTCATTTTGATTCTCTGCAGGTCTCGTCTTGGTTGTCAAATAATTGCAAAACCTGAAATTGATGGAATTCGTTTAGCGCTTCCTGTTGCCACACGGAACTTTGCCGTTGATGGATACAAGCCAAAACCTCACTAAAGGAAGATACTGTTCGAGAATGGATGATGCAATTCAGCCACAGTTTTGTAGGATATTTGATACTTGGCAAGTATCTTTGTTTTTAAGGATATGCGGCTTGATCAAGGATTCCTTTATCAACCGCCATCATAGTCTGACCCTGAGATTCAATTGAGGGCAAAATGCATGATCAGGGCCTGCATCAGAGCATGCTCATTTTGTGCAATACATTCCATTAGAATAAGTCCCTTTTTTTTTTTTAATACACACTGTTGAAGACCTCAGAACACTTATTTGAATTATTTGTATTAATTGTATCCTGGGTTTATGCTACATTGGTAGGGAGATGGATTTATGTATTAGATTTTAATTATTTGAAGCAATGGAGGAGTTGCCTTTGCTCTATATAGTTGGGTTGACATTGCCCACTGGCCTTTTCTGCTTCCATTACAAATTGCTTGAGCATATTATAAAGTTCGTCTTTCATAGTTCCTTCTTGCTCAAGTTCATTAACTAATCAGAAAGTTTTCCAAATAACACTACTTAAAAAGTAATAGACAAGGGCATGTTTAGCAAAACGGTAGTTATATGATAATATGGGGAACCCACAAAATTTGTGGGCCAAAATCCACACAACCGTGGTTCTTTCAACTTATAATTCAAAAAAGTTGGGATAATTTGTGGGTCCCCAACTCCACCAAAAGATAAATAATCATGCTATTTGTACAATTCATTTTACAATGCATGAGTTGACAAATATCACATTCATACGTTTGAAAAATAGTTTTTAAAATTGATGGCCATGATTTTTTCTACACACTTGTTGTCAACCAAGTTGTGCATAAACATTGTACAAGTGACTTTATTCAAAGACAAAATACGGAAAGAACTTAAAAGAGAAGGGGTTTTGATGTATGTACACCGAGCTTGACAGTTCGATGTACAGCCCTCCTCACGTGGGGTACTAAAAAGTCGACATATTGTGTTAGGTTGAGTTTAGGGATGTGCACGTGTGTTAAGTTGATAGGGCTCTGGTTCGACTCTTGTATAATCTAATTTATGATTGATTGGTAAGAGGGACAGACCATGTTTGCCATATGAGTTGGTTTTTTTATTTTTTGTGGAAATTATACAATTCCATACATTAAAAAATCACAATTCTAAATAAGATGAGGAGTTCAACATTTCAAAAATCAGAGATTTTATTTTAATTAATATTTTTTAAAATAAAATTTTTATTAAAAATATATACTCTATTACACAAACCTAATTAATTCCCAAAACTCTCTCTCTCTCTCTCTACATTTCTCTCGATTCTCACCTCTCAGCCGCCAACTATCAATGGTGGTGGAAATTAAGCGATGTCGCCGTCTATAGTGATGACTCTCTACCGGCGTTGCTCTAACTCTTCTGATTTTTGGTTACGCAATGGTGTTGGGGTTGGTGGTTGCTTGGTGTTGGTGCTGGTGGCAGCGCAGTGGCGACTACGGCTACGGCGATGGAGTGTTTTTGTCAGAGCTGGACATCTGGTGGTAGAAGATGTCAAGACAATTGAACCGGGAATGGAGAGTATGGTTGATGTTTCAAGTGTGGGGAAGTTGATTGGGGTTGTGTGGTGGGTGGGTGGTGCGATGTTGTCGTTGTGTGCGGTGACCGGTGGTTCTGTATGGTGCGATGAGTGGTTGTGTACGGTGATTGTACGATGTTGTGTGCTGTTGTGTTGGCGGTGTGATGGTGGGTGCGCAGGTACAGTAGTGTTGGACAAACTATGACCTATATTTGTGCGTTGGTGTGTGCTGTGGTGGTGCAGTGGTGAGGCATGGTGGTGGCTCAGGCGATGATGTGATGGTAATATGGTGGTCTCAGTCGATTGGATGGTGATGCGATGGTCTCAGTCGATTGGATCAGTTGAGATGGTGGTGATGTGTGGTTGTGGTGGTGGTTCTAGCGGCGGCGATCTGGGTGATGTGGTAGTTGTGGTTGGATCTGGTGGGTTGGGGTTCGAGCACCGGTGTTGGCTAGTGTCGCAGTGCTCTCAGTTGGTGGCGACGTACGCTTCGCTCGTCGGTGCAACAGTTCCCTGGGTGTAGTGCTTAGTGGTGCGGTGAATGTGGAGGTGGAGGTGGAGGTGTGCGTTATGGTTGTGGTGTTCGGGTAGCGGGTGGTTCTGTGATACTGTGGGTATGACGGTGGCGTGTTGTGGTGGTTCTGTGACGCCGAGGCTATGACAATGGCGATGGTGTTACTGTGATGCTGTTGGTGTGGCGATGGTGGTTCTGGCTGTAGTGGCCACAAGTGTCGGTGGTGGTCACAGATGATTTGGCTGCGGCTGATGACAGTGGTGATGTAGTGGTTACAAGTGTCGGTGGTGGTCACAGATGATTTGGTTGACTGTGAGTCTGTGACCATTAAATTGGTTAACTCGTGGCCTAAAAATTGTGACTGTGACTTACAATTGATTAAGTTGTGACCAAAAAATTAATCGTGACCAACTAATCTAATAATTTGCAAAGAATAATGAGTTGTGAACAATAAAAAATTTGATCGATGATCGACAAAATTTTTGATTCGTAATCAAAAAAAATCTGTGACTTATAAAATTTTGATTTGTGATAAAAAAATAAGTTGTGACCAACAATTTGATAAATTGTGACTAAAAATTAATATGAATTAAATAGATAACTGTGACCAAATCGTGACCAATAAAGTTTTGATTTTGTGACTAATGAATAATTTGTGACCTACAAAAATTTTTATTCGTGATCGAAAAATAATATGTGACCTATGAAAATTTTTATTTGTGAACGAAAAATAAGTTGTGACTATTAAATTGATAAGTTGTGATTAGAAATTAATCCGTGACTAATTAATTTTTTGATTTGTAACCGATGAACAAACTGTGACCTTCAAATTTTTTGAATTGTGATCGTAAAATAATTTGTGACATAAAATTTTTGATTTGTGATCAAAAAATAATAAATTAGTAATTAAATTGTTAATTCGTGATCAAATTGTATATATCCGTGACCTAAATATATTAAATTAATAAATTAAATAATTAAATCATAAATAAATTTAAATAAAAATCTGATTTTTGAATTTTGAAACTTATTTTCTTAATTTTGAAATATATCATACTTAATTTCTCACTTATGAAATTTTCCCTTTTTTTTTTTTTGGCATCCCTTTGAAAAACTTAGTTGAACTTCTCATCGGGTGATTTTATTTGCGTTTGATTGTTTTTAAGTGTGCAAGATGAGGGAAGAAGTTATCGATATACATTCTCTCTTTGCCAAGTTTGGCGCTAGGAGCGTAGCGAGCCTTCAAGAATTGAATCCCTTTGAGTTTAAGATGTTAAGGCTCGGTTTGTTTAATACAAAACTAGAGCATAGGAAGGTTTTAGAGTCAAATTTAACTGTTAGTCGATTATAGAAATTTGCATATCAATCTTGTGATAAAAAATGAATCAAGTTTGTACGTAAATAGAGCTGGACATGGTCCAGTTCGATTCGGTTCTAACGAGAACCGAACCGACTCAAAATTTTCAGGTATTTAATAAGTGGGATCGTTGGGTCCAAATTTAATTACGGAACCGTTCGAGTTCGGTTCCATTCGATTCGGTTCGGTTCGGTTCCGTATTATAATTAAAAATTTTAATATATACAAAGTTACGTTAATTTAATTAATGATATGTTCAATATTAGCTCTTACAAAATAACGTAATTCAATCTTATGTGTTTCACGTCTCTCTTTACTGAATTCTTCATAAATTTGATTATTAAAATCACAGAAAGAGAAAGATAGCAAGCTCAAAATAATTAAAAGAGATGTTGTAGAGCTTTAATTCGATTTTCTCCGGTAGAAACGACACTACAGTAGAATAACAGATTTGGATAAAATTGAGGTCAATTGGATTAAGTTGATTTTGAACTGAAAATTAGAAATAGGAAAATCATATTTTGTGGTTTGAACTAAATTAACTAGTTAACAAATTTATTTAGAAAAAATAAAATAATTTTACTTATTCAAAATAAATTAATTAAAAAATTACGGAGATTCGATTCTTATTCGGTTCTTCGAGTCTTGGCCTAGAACCGAAAATTGAACCATACCTGTCGATTCTTGATTCAAATATCAGTTCGGGTATCTAATTTGAGAAGAACTTTCGGGTTCGGTTCGATTCGGGAGTTTTGTTCAGCCCTATAGGTAAATAGGCATATTGAAGACATTAATATGAATAAATAAATTTTATCTCCCCATATTTGTTCAACCCCCATTGGATGATTTCACTTTTAAGGAAATATATAAATACATTTGATCTATTTCACGACATGCAAGATAAGGGAATATTTTATTAACATGCATCATGTCTTTCCAAATTTTCTGCTTGGTGGGTAGTCAGCCTCTTTTTCAATATTTGGATGCTATTAACTAACATAATATTCTGGCAACAACTTAGATGAAATAATTAAGTTCTAATTTAGAGTTTTTGAGTCTATAGACCCAAAAACACATTCAAATTACAAAACGCATATTAGGTTGAGTTGTTAAAAAAAATTTCCACTTAAATTGAGTATTTTCCCTATTATCTTTGAAAAAATTCAAGTTTAAGACCTTTTACGATGAGTTAATCTAATGTATCCCGACACATAAAGTTTTACTGTTGATCAATTACAAACAAAAATTTTACATGTGAGGCCAGGGATGAATAATAATTTATCTAATGTCGATACAATATATATAAGGTAAGGATAAAGCTAAACGGTACATAATTTGGTATATCAAAGGGTGTACACATGAGGGTGGGATCCACGTGAATAAAATATTCAAATGGATCTCACCTTTTGAAAGGGTGTACACTATTCGGTACACCAAATTATGTACTCCTAACAAATTTCTTTGGTAAAATAACTAATAAATTTTATTAAAAACATTTCTTTCTTAACTACGTCAAATATTATATTTTATTTAGCTTTAATTTCAATCCCAAATTTATATTGAAGTAAACATAGAGCAAACCCAATGTCTCTATATTTACTTTCTAATATCCATTGATTAATTTATCTCATCTAAAATCCTTGGATAAGAGGTAATTCAAAATGATGATTATAAAGACTTTGGGGCTCTCTCTGCATTCAGTATTTCCCATTATCCTCTGCTTTCCCTTCCTAATCTGTATATATTAATCTTTAAGTATTATTTTTCACACAATGCCAGAATTTCTCCCTAATTAATTCAATGAAATAAAATTAATCAATGCTCATAATT